>NW_006965091.1:10617-73676 GCF_000164805.1 Carlito syrichta
AGACCTCATCTCTACAATAAATCAAAAATTAGCCGGGCGTGGTAGTGCACGCCTGTAGTTACAGCTACTTGGAAGGTTGAGGCCGAAGGATCACTGGAGCCCAGCAGGTTGAGGCTGCAGTGACCAGGAGCAGTCACTGCACTCCAGTCTGAGTGACAGAGTGAGACTCCAACTCAAAGAAAAAAAAAAAAACTAAAACACTGAATGTTAATATATTGAAATTTCTTCAGATGGAGAACTTCTATTCATCAAAGACATCACTGGGAGAGTAAAAATGAGATGATCATTTCAATAAAAATATCTTACAGAGTACTGTATGCAGAATATACAAAAAGACTCTCATAAGCAGAAAAAATACAACCAAAAGGAAAGTGGGGAAAAGACTTTGACTTCACAAAGGAGGATATTCAAGCTAACGTTATGTGTATTAAAAGGTGTGCTACAACATTAGTCATCAGAAAAGCTCCAACAACAGATAAATTGATAAAGAAAATGTGAGATGCACACACACACACACACACACACACACACACACACACACACACACAATGAATACTATTCAGCAACACACAAAAATGAACTTCTGTCATTCACAGCACATGGATGGAACTAGAGGACACTGTGTTAAGTGAAGCTAGCCAGAGACAGAAAGCTAAACCCCACATGTTCTCATTCATTTGTGAAAGTTTTAAAAAGTTTGTCTCATAGAAGTAAACAGTAGAACAAAGGACACTAGAGGCTAGGAAGGAGAAGGAGAAGGGGGAAGAGGGAGAAATTTGTTAAAGTACACAAAATTACAGCCAGGTAGGAGGAAGACATTCTAGTATTCTATAGTGGTGTAGGATGACTATAGTCAACAATAATGCAGTAAGTCCCCTACATAAGAACCATCAAGTTGCAAACTCTCAAAGATACAGACATACATTGACATGTCCAACCACGTAAGTTACTTCAAATGTCTGGTGTACAAGTGGTTATGCTTTTGTGTACTTTACTGTACAGTACTGTACAGAGTGCAGTCATATAGTATCGCTATTTGAAGCTCAGGATATCCAGAAGCAAGCATAAAAGCAGTGGTGATATAGCTGGTATTGTGTAGCCAATTGTTTTAGTTGGTTGCCTAGGATAACTTTGTTGGACTTACAAATTGGACTTACGAACATGTTCTCAGAACATAACTTGTTCGTACGTAGGGGACTTCACATATATTATGCAGTTTCAAATAGCTGGAAAGAGGATATTGAGTGTTTTCAACATAAGAAATGATCAATGAGCCGGGCTCGGTGGCTCAGCCTGTAATCCCGCGCCTTTGGGAGGCTGAGGTGAGTGAATTGCCTGAGCCCGTGGGTTCGAGACCCACCTGGGCAGCGAGACCTCATCTCTACGGTAAATCAAAAAAGCAGCCGGGCGTGGTAGCTCATGCCTGTAAGTCTGGCTACCCAGAAGGCTGAGGCGGAAAGATCGCTGGAGCCCAGCAGATCAAGGTTGCGGTGGCCGGGAGCGGCCACTGCACTCCAGTCTGGGCGACAGAGTGAGACTCCAACTCAAAAAAAAAAAAAAAAAAGAAATGATCCATGTTTGAGATGATGATGGATATGTAATTATCCTGATATGATCACTATACATTGTATGTATCAAAAAATCACTGTGTTCCCCATGAATATGTACAAATATTAATGGTCTATTTTTTAAAAAGAGAAGCCAAAATGAAAGCCAAGAGAAACACTAGATGTAATGTTGCATCCAGAATTAAACCTGGAACAGAAAATGAACATTAGTGGGAAAGACTGGTGAAATCCAAATAAAATCTGTGACTTAGCTAATGCTTCCTATGGTTTTAATCAATTTAAATTTTTTAGTCTTGGCAAATGTATCATGGTTATGTAAGATGTTAACATTAGGCCCTCTGGGTGAAGGGCATGTAAGAATTCTCTACACTATCTTTGCAACTTTTCTATAAATCTAAAATTATTCCAAAATAAATATTTTAATTTCTTTTAAATGAGAAACCACTACACACTCATATAAAATAGGCAAAATTTAAAAGATTTTAAAAGGGCCAGGCACAGTGACTCACTCTTATAATACCAGCACCTTGGGAGGCTGAGGTAGGAAGATTGCTTGATCCCAGGAATTCGAGACCAGTTGGGCAACATAGCAAGACCTCATCTTCACATACACAAACCCCCCCAAATATTAGCTGGGCATAGTGGTATGTGCCTGTAGTCAGTCAGTTGACACGGAAAGCTCACCTGAGCTCAGGAGTTTGAGGCCACGATGAGCTGTGATTGTACCACTGCACTCCAGCCTGGGTGACAGAGTGAGACCCCAACTCAAAATCAAAATAAAATTAAAAGATAATAATCATTACAGAGACTATAGACAATTAGTATTCATACATTAATAACAGAAGTGTAAACTGGTAGGACTGCTTTGGAAACATATAAAAATGTCTACTAAATTTTTTTTAAGATGTGGGGTACAATTCAAGATTAGGTAGACAAATGGTCACTGTACAGGTAAGTTTGGGCCTCCCTTTGGACCCACTTCACCTGTTTTGAGATCAGGTGTCCTTATTAATGCTATGTGCCCTCCCTTCTCACCCCTGGCAGCATCCTGCTACTCCCAAACCCTTTCTTATAATGTTATGTTAAATGTTCAGGCTCTGCTTATAAGTGAGAACAAGTGGTACTCAGTTTTTTGTTTCTGTGACAGATCACGGAGTATTATAGTATTAGTATTATCCAAATCCATGCTGAGAAGTCCATAAGTTTGTCCTTCTTTATGACTGCATAATATTCCATCATGTATATGTACCACATTTTTTTGTCCAATCCAGTTTTGATGGGCAACACGGTTTTGATGGTTCCATGTTTTTGCTATTGTGAATAGAGTTGCAACAAACATACTTGTGCAGGTATCTTTTTTGTAGAATGATTTGAGTTCCCCCACATATATTCTCAGAAGGGGGATTGCTGGGCCATATGGAAGGTCGATTTTTAGATCTTATAGGAATCGCCCCACTGTTTTCTGTGAGGTTATATTAGTTTACACTGCCACCAACAGTGTAGAAACATCCGCTTTTCCCCGCATCCTTTCCAGCAGTATCTCACTGTGGTCTTAACTTGCATTATTTTAAATTATTAGTGAGGCCAAGCATTTTTTCATGTGTCTGTTGACTGCTCATATGTCTTCTTTTGAGAAGTGTCTGTTCATATCCTTTGCTTACTTTTTAATAGGGTTGTTTGTTTTTTATTCCCTTCAGCACATTTGAGTTCCTTGTAGATCCTGAATGTTAGACCTTTGTCAGATATATAGCAAGTAGATATCCTTTCCCATTCCATGGGCTATCTCCCACTCTCTTGATGGTTTCTTTTGCTTTGCAGAAGCTTTTCAGTTTGATGAGGTCCCACTTCTATCTTATGTCTTATGGCATTCACTTTGGGGAATTTAATCAAGAATTGGTTGCCTTTTCCAATGTGCATAAGAGTGTTTCCTGCATTTTCTTCACAGATTCTTATAGTTTAAGGATTTATGTTTAGGGATTTGATTCATCTAGACTTGGTTTTTAGGTAGGGGTCCTTTTCAGTTTTCTGCGTGTAGCCAACCAATTTTCTGGCACCATTTACTGAATAAGTTCTCTTCTCCCCGGTGTTTGTTGGTGGCGGCTTTGTTGAAGATTAGTTGGTTGAGAAATTGAGATTTTGCTTCTGGAATCTATATCTTGTTCCGTTGGTCTATATGCCTATTCTTGTTCCAGAATCAAACTGTTTTGATTATTGTAGCCTTTAGTAAAGTTTAAAGTCTGGAAGTTTAATACCTCCCACTTTATTCTTTTGCTAAGAATTGTTTTGACTATTCATGGTAGTTTATGCTTCCATATGAATTTCTGTATTGTCGTTTCCAGATTAGAGAAGAATGATGCTGGTAATTTAATGGTTATTGCATTGAATCTGTAGATTGCCTTTGGTAGGATGGACATCTTAACAATATTGATTCTTCCAACCCATGAGCATGGAATGTTTTTCCATTTGTTTGTCTTCTTTGATTTCTTTGAGCAGTGTTTTGTAGCTTTCATGTAAAGGTCTTTCACTTCTCTGGTTAGGAAGATGCCAAGGTATTTCTTTTTGTGTGTGTGGCTATTGTTTATGGGATTAAGCTTTTTATTTGGTTCTGTTTGTTGCTGGTGTATAAGAATGCTACTGTCTTTTGCATGTTTATTTTGTACCCTGAGACTGCAAAAAGCCCTTTATCAAAGCAAGGAAGTTTTTGACATATTCTCCTGGGTTTTCAAGGTATAGGATCATGTTGTCAGCAAAGAGAGATAACTTGACTCCCTCTTTTCCTATCTGGATACCCTTGATTTCCTTCTCTTGTCTGATTGCTCTAGCTAGAACTTCCAACACTATGTTGAACAGGAGGGGTTAGAATGGGCAGCTTTGTCTTGTTCCAGTTTTCAGGGGAAATGCATCCAATTTCTGTCCATTCAGTGATATGTTGGCAGTGGGTTTATTAGAGAAGGTTCTTACTATTTTGAGGTATGTTCTGTATATGCCCAGGTGTTCAAGGGTTTTTTTAATCAAGAAGGGATGTTGAATTTTATTGAAAACTTTTTCTATTTAGTGATATAATCATGTGGTTCTTGTTTTTACATCTGTTGATGTACTTAATTATGTTTCTAGCCTTGCAGATATTGAACCAGTCCTGCATCCCGGGGATGAAGCCTATTTGGACATGGTGGATAATTTTTTGAGATGTGTTGTTGGATCCAATTTGCTAGAATTTTGTTGAGAATTTTTACATCTATGTTCATTAGAGAAGTTGGCCTGTAGTTCTCTTTCATTATTGGATCTTTATCCAATTTGGGAGAGTTCCATCTTTCTCAATTGCCTGGAACACTTTCAATAGGATTGACATCTGGTCCTCCTTATGTGTTTTGTAGAATTCTGCTGGAAAGCCATCTAGTCCAGGGCTTTTTTTTTTTTTTTAGGTGGTTTTCTTATTACAAAATCACTGTCCTGGGTTGTTAATGGTCTGTTTAGGGTCTCAATTTCTTCTTGCTTCAACCTTGGAAGGTTGTGTGATATCAGAAAGTCCTCCATTTCATTTAGGTTTTCAAGTTATTTTCCATACAGGTGTGCATGGTAGTCTCTGATAATCTTTTGTATTTCTTTGGGGTCAGATGTGACTTCATCTTTTGCATTTCTGGTTGTGTTTATTGGGATTTTTTCTCTCTTTCTTGGTCATTCTGGCTGGAGTCCATAAATCTTGTTTATTCTTTCAAAGAAGCAGCTTTTCGTTTCATTGATTTCTTTCTATGTTATTTTTGTCTTCTTTGTCCCATATTTTGGGCTTTTACTTTGGTGATCTGAATTCTTCTGCTGAAATTAGGGTTTTGATCATCTTGCCTTTCCAGCTCCTTTAGTGATCTTTCCATTTTTTTGATGTGTGTTCATAGAGATATGAGTTCCCCTCTTAGTACTGTTTGTATGGCATCCCAGAGGTTTTGGTAAGATGTTTCTTCATTTTCATTTGTTTTCAGGAATCTTTTAATTTCTGTTTTGATTTTTATGTTAATCTAGGCATTGTTCAGCATCATGCTGTTTAATGTCCATGTCTTTGTGAGTTTGGGGGGAATTTTGTTGGTGGTGATATTTATTTCTATTCCACTGTGGCCTGAGAAGGTGCATGGCAATATTTCAATCTTGTGAGATTTGTTTATGCTTCATTTGTGGCCAAAAATGTGGTGGATCTTGGAGTACATTCCATGTGGTGATGAATACAGCATATATTCTGCAGTTGTTGGATGAAGTGTTCTGTAGGTATCTATTAAGTCCATTTGGTCAAGCACCAAGTTGAGGTTCTGGATCTCTTTGTTGATTTTTTTTCCTCGATCTATCTACAGTTGTTAGTGGGGTATTTAAGTCCCCAGTTATGATAGTATTAAAGTCAACATCTTTTTTTAGTTTACTTAGTAGTTGGTTTATAAAAGCTGGTGCTCCTGTGTTGGGTGCATATGTGTTTAGGATGGATATTTCTTGTTGACGGATTGAATTTTGCATCATTATATATTATTCTTTCATATCTTTTTAAATTGTTCTTAAGGCTGTTTTGTCTGATATTAAGATCGCGATTCCTGCTTTCTTTCATGATATATTCACCTGAAAATTTGTTTTCCATCCTCTAACTTTAAGTCTGTGAGAGTCCTTTGTGGTGAGATGTGTTTCCTGGAGACAGTCAATTGTTGACACATGTCTATGTCCTTTCAGTGATGCATTTAATCCATTCACGTTCAGGCTGGTTATTGAAATGTGAGCTTGTTCCTGTCATAATTCCCTTATGAGTGTTTTGATTTCACTTAGCTTTTGTGTTAATATATGTGTGTCTTCATTTTTGCAGGTGTGCTGTGTGTTCTGCTATTTCTGTGTTTGCAAGCTTGTGAAGTACATGGTCTTCCTTTTGTTTCTTCTGTTCATAGCACTTTTTTAAGTGTCTCCTGTACAGCTAGTCTTGGAAGCAGCGTATTCTCTTAGGGATTAAATGTCTGGGAAGGATTTTAATTGTTGATGAAGCTTAGCTTGACTGGGTAGGAAATTTTTGGTTGAAATTATTTATCTTTAAGAACATTAAAGAGCAGGGTCCAATCCCTTCTGTCCTGTAGTGCTTCTGCAGATAAGTCTGTAGCAATTCTGATTGGTCTCCCCCAGCAGGTAGTCTGACCTTTTTCCCCTGTGGCCTTTAGGATTTTTTCTTTTATACCTACTTTGTGTAGGCAAATCATTAAGTGTCTAGAGGTTGGTCTTCTCTTAAGATGTCTTTCTAAAGTTCTCTGACTCTCTTGCACTTGTATAGTTATCTCTCTGGCAAAATGAGGAAAGTTTTCTTGAATGACCTCATGGAATGTTTGTTCCAAGGTATTTTCCATTTCTTTTTCTACTTCAGGTATACCAATCAGAGATAGGTCTAATTTCTTGATAAAATTACACATCTCTTGGAGATTTTCTTCTTAAGTTGTTTTTCTATATTTTTAATAGATCAAACTAATTCCATATTATTGTCTTCCAGCTCTGAGATTCTTTCTTCTGTTTGGTCAATTCTGCTTCCCATTCTTGTCAGTTTGTTATTTCTAGGATGAAGTTCTTTATTTCTGTTATTTTAAAATACACTTTCTTGAGTCTTTCCAACTCTATTATAATTTCATTTCATTTTACCCCTTGCATTTCTTGATTTGTATTCATTCTATCCAACGATTACCTGATCTCTTTAAGTACCTTCTGGGTACTGTTGTTCTCGGAGAGAGCCATTGTTTGTGCCCCAGTAGCTGTTTTTTCAGGCACTGACTCTGGAACTCTGAAAGTTTCTAGTTATTTTTCTTTGGTGTTTCTTCATTTGTAGAAGTTCTTATCTTTCTCTTTAATTCCATTGCTCAGTGGGAGATGGGGAAGCAATCACTTCTGATATCTGCTCTACCTTTTGTCCTTCCCTGAACCGGGTCTCCTGGTTTGTTCAGTCATGAAATAGGGCTGGCATGGAACATTGTGCTCTTTACAATTTTGAGTACTTGCTAAGGAGTAGGGGAGGGGCCACAAGAATTCAGAACCTATCTTCAGGTCACAATACTTGCTATTTAGTGAATGAGCCAGTTGGAACTTGCTCTCCATCTCCACACAATATAAACTTACAGTGAGTATGCTTGCATATGCCCTGAGTCCAAGACAGGATATAAGAGGGAAAAGAGAGGGGGAAAGGAGAGAGAAATGGGAGAGAAGAAAAAGAGCAAAAAGAAAAACCAACCAACACACCAAACAAAAAACCTTAGAGAAAGAACAAAGAGAGAGAAAAGAAAGAAAAACAACCAACAACCAACCAAACAAAACAAACAAATGAGACAAACAAACAAATCAAAACCAGAAAAACCACAGACTCCGGATCTCCCCTTCCTATGGTGGGACCGTGCTGCCCAACCTGGCACTGGAGGCAATGGCAGCAAGTCCAGGCTCAGGGTAGCTCACTGCTTTCTCAGGGCTCTGCCTCTGGCTCCCTCACTGTGCTTCCTCCATGGTCCATGCTGCCAGCGTCTGGCCCAGTACCACAGTGGTGGGAGCACCAGTTGTTCCAACGCTTCTTGCTGGGAAAAGTTCTGTTGATTTTAGAAAATGGCACTCAGCTTTTGTACTCCGAGAAGTGCTAAGGTCCAAGCACAGTGGCTATAGCACCAGCAACTTCACTGGGATAGCCATGGCTACTTGCTCTCAAGTCCCCACTCAGTCAACCTCTCACATGCCCATTTACACACAGATACATGTGCAGAATCCTCTACACATTAACTCACACACACAGGTATTCATGCAATCTGACTGCCTTCTCCAATGTCTACTAAAATAACATCTACCCTATAACCCAGTAATTTCATTCTTATACATCCCAAAGAAGTGAGTGCATAATTGCACCAAAATATGTGGAAGACTGTTTATGCAGTTTTATCCATAATAACAAAAAAAACTGGAAACAATCTAAATAACCATGAAAGGTTAAATGAATAAATAAAACATAATGTTTTCATACAATGAAATACTATACAGCAATAAAAAATGATAGTTACATATTAACATAAGGGTGAACCTCACAAGCATAACATTGAGGAAAACAAATAAGACACAAAAATAACACCCTATTTGCTTTCTTTCTTTTTCTTTTTTTTTTTTTTTGAGTTGAAGTCTCACTCTGTCACCCAGACTGGAGTGCAGTGGCCACTCCTGGCCACCGCAGCCTCGACCTGCTGGGCTCTGGCAATCCTTCCGCCTCAGCCTTCCAAGTAGCTGAAATTACAGCCATGCACTACCACACCCGGCTGATTTTTTTTTTATTTATTGTAGAGATGAGGTCTCGCTGCCCAGGTGGGTCTTGAATCCGTGGGCTCAGGCAATCCACTCACCTCAGCCTCCCAAAGGCGTGGGATTATAGGCTGAGCCACCGAGCCCAGTTTTTTTTTTTTTTTTTAGTTGGAGTCTCATTCTGTCACCCAAGCTGGAGTGCAGTGGCATGCTCACAGCCACCACAGCCTTGCCCTGCTGGGCACAGGAGAGCCTTCTGCCTTAGCCTTCCAAGTAGCTGGAACTATAGGCACATACCACCACACCCGGCTAATTTTTTGATTTATTGTAGAGATGAGGTCTCACCAAGTTGCCCAGACTGGCCTCGAACCCCTGGGTTCAGGCAATCCTCTGGCCACCACCTCCAAAAATGCTGGGATTACAGACAGGAGCCACCATGCCTGGCTCCTATTTGCTTTCATTTACATACAGTTCAAAATAGGCAAAGTTAATCTATGGGTTTAGAAAATCAGGATAGTGGTAACTCGTGAAAAATTAGACTAGGAGTTAAGAGAGGGATTAGGAGGAGCTCCTTGGATAATGCTCTTTTTTTTTCCACAGAAGTTTTGATTATGTGGTATGTTCAGTGTGTGATAATTCATTATCTTGTATGCTTCAGGTATGTACACATTTCCAAATAAAGCTTACAATTGAATTAAAGTTTATTTTTAAAACAGGTTACAATACAAGAACTGTTCTTAGCCATCAAGTAAGTAGTATGCTTTGTCAATTTAGAAATAAACTATGAAACTTTTAAATCACTTGAGCCTCTGTTTCCTGACTCCCAGATGGGATAACAATACCTGCTCTATTTATCTTGGAATTATGATATGGAAACAACTGAACAAATTTAAGGAGATTAAAAAAATTAAAAGCACAATTGAATATAAGGCTTTCATAATGTTGATAGAATAATGGGAATAACTAACATTTGTATGACTAATCACTTTTCACCAAAAAACATATGAAAGATACTAATTTTTGTTAAGCATTTCCAGTAGACAAGGTAACTGTCAGGTGTTTTACCTGTTTTATCTCATTGAATCCCCCAACAACCAGGTGAGAATAATTATTTCCTGCTTACCAAGAACTTAAGGGATGTGCCTGATATCATAAAAACAGTAACTTCAGACTCTGATCTTCCCACCTCATAATACATTCTTGTCTGATTGGAACCACGACAGTAAATGGGAACAAACAAAAATACATGGCTCAAGACCCAGTATATAAAAAGTAATCAGTCTTACTGTTACTCAGCAGTAATGGACTGTATTTGCCAGGGGTCAGCAGATTTACTACTTCAGAAAGACCCTCTAAATAGAGTAACTGTCACACATTCTTTCATCACTAGGAATTGAGAAATACCAGCAAGGAGGTGGGAAGTACAAATGGTAATGATGCTGAGCAAACAATAAAAAGCAGAACAGGAAAATCTAATAAGCTTGAATTGGGCGAGGAAAGAAGGAGGAAAGAAGGAGAAAGCATTCAGATCAGCTGTTCCCCAGGTCAGCTCTTCCAGGGCACACAAGATTTACTTACACAGAAAATGTTAATGGCTCACAGTGTGAGATTCAATTCTCCTGCCACTGGAGATTCATGTCGCTGCACCATGAAAAGCAAGTATTTCGCATTTCTTCCAGGTAGGCAAGAGGATTTTTATTAAAATCATTTGGGTATTATTAAGTCCCATTTGTCTATTTTTATTTTTGCTGCCTGTCCTTTTGAGGTCATCGTCATGAATTTTTTTGCCTAGAATAATGTCTACAGAGTTTTAGTTAGGTTTTCTTCTAGTGTTTTTATAGTTTCTAGTCTTGCATTTAAGTCTTTAATTTATCTCGAGTTGATGGTGAGAGGAGTTCGGTTTCATTCTTCTGCATATGGCAATCCAATTTTCATTGAAAAGAGTGTTCTTTACCTAGTGTATGTTCTGTCAGCTTTGTCAAAAACCAGTTGGCTATAAACATGTGGATTTATTTCTGGATTCTTTATTCTGTCCCATTGATCTATGTGCCTATTTTTATACCAGTAGCATGCTGTTTTGGTTACTATAGCTTTGTGGTACAATTTGAAGTCAGATTATGTGATAGCTCCAACTTTGTTCCTTTTACTCAGGGTCATTTTGGCTATTCAGGCTTTTTCTTGGTTCCACATGAATGTTAAGGTTGTTTTTTCCAGTTCTATGAAAAATGGCATGGTCATTTGATAGGAATTGCATTAAATCTGTAGATTTCTTTGAGAAGTATGGTCATTTTAACAATATTAATTCTTCTGATTCATGAGCATGGGATATTTTTCTGTTTGTTTGTGTCATCTATAATTTCTTTTATCGGTATTTTATAATTCTCCTTGTAGACATTTTTTCACTTCTTTGATTAAATATATTCCTAGGGTATTTTTATAGCTATTGTAAATCAGATTGCCTTCTTGATTTTATTCTCAGCTAGATGGTTTTTGGTGTATAGAAATGTTACCCATGTTTTAGCTGATTTGGTGTCCTGGATTCATTTTTAAAATCTAAGTGCTTTTTGGTGGCATCTTTATTGTTTTTTATATACAAGATTATATCATCAGTGAACAGAAATAATTTCACTTCCTTTTTCCAATTTCAATACCGTTTATTTCTAGTGTTAGTGCTCTGGTTAAAACTTCAAAGCTTCTGCACAACAAAAAATAATAATGGTAATAATCAACATAGTGAACAGACAGCCTGGAAAATGGGAGCAAATATTCACAAACTCTGTATCTGACAGGAGACTAATATCCAAAATTTACAAGGAATTCAAACAACTCAACAACAAAATGATCACATTAAAAAGTAAGCAAAGGACATAAATAGACATTTTTCAAAAGAAGGCATACAAATGGCCAACAGACATATGAAAAATGCTAAACATCACTAATCATCAGAGAAATGCAAATTAAAGCCACAGTGAGATATTGTCTTATACCAGTCATATGGCTATTACTAAAAAGATTTTTTTTTTAAAAAAAAAGGTGCTAGTGAGAAAGTGGAGAAAAGGAAGCATTTGTATACTGTTGGTGGGAATGTAAGTTCATAAAACCTCTATGGAAACCATCTGGAGATTTCTCAACTAATTAAAAATGGAATTACCATTTGATCCAGTAATTCCAAAGGAGAAAGTTCCTGAACTTTGTATAGATACAAAGTATACTGGGTATCTATACAAAGGAAACTAAATCATTTTAATCAAAAAGACACCTGCACTCATATGTGTATCACAACACTATTAATAATAGCAAAAGATATGGAATTCATCTTAGTGTCTGTCAACAGATGATTGGATTGGATACACCATGGAATACCATTCAGCTATTTAAAAAATGGAATCATGTCTTCTGCAGCAACATGGATGAAACTGGAGGCATTATCTTAAGTGAAGCTACTCAAACTCAGAAAGATGAATACCACATGTTCTCACTAATGAATGAGAGCTAAACAAGGCATACACATGGACACAGAGTGTGGAAAGATGAACAATGCAGACTCGAAAGGATGGGGAATGAGATAGGGTGGATAAGAAGGAATTACTTAAGGGGACAATGTACATTATTTAGGTGATAAGTATTCTAAAAGTTCTGATTTCACCACTGTGCAATCTACGCACATAACAAAGTTACACTTGTATCTCATACATTTACACAGATTTTTTTAAATTGGGGTTATTTATCCCTTCTGAGAAATTTCTCTATTCTCTACATGATTCCTAGCTTACACTTGCACTGTTCCTCAGAAGGATGATAACAACCAAAAAAAAAAAAAAAGGACATTGTTCAGTTCTATTGACTTCTCAAAGAAGGAAGTGGTTTGAGCTCACAACCAGGAGGAAAACCAGGGGTTCGTTTTGGAATTACTCGGTTTAATACCCATAAATTTTTCTGTTCTTAATACATAAAAATATTTTGTTCCAAGAATATATCCTGAGAAATATGATGCATTGAATTTTCTTCCAAATAATCCTGTGAGGGAAGGAGAAGGAGTAGAGGTATAGATAAAAGAAGAGTGACCCTAAGTTTATAATTGTTATAGCATAGTGACTGGTACACAGGGCGTTGACTGTTTTTCTACTTTTCAGTGTGGTTGGAATTTTCTGTTAAACAGTAAAAAGGAAATATCTGATTTCACAGAGTCATAGCACCAGGGAGCAGCAGAGCTAAGATTCTAATTTAGTTGTGTTCAACTCCAATACCGGTGGTGTAATCTCAGTTCAGCCTGGAGATGAAAATGAACTTAAACCATTCCAAATGGAAAAAGATCCTGAACATAAAGAACTAATATGAAGATATGGATAAAGGCAGTCAGATCCAAGGAGTCTCTTCTTAAGCTGTATCTCCCAAAATGGATGGGAATAGGTGTTCTAGTATGTATATATGTTACTTTCTGTAAGTATAGATTTTGAGCTCCATTCCCCTTGCTGTTATCAATTCTCCATGAGACTTCTGGAAGATCAAAGGAAAAGCATTGTTCCCCAAGGTCCCGCGGAGCCTCTCTGCTGCTAGAAGATACAGGGACAGGCCACTTAACAGGTGGTAAGTGCTATATGCACAGATGCCTTGAAGCTCATTCCTCAGCCATATTCACCTGCCCTCTCTCTTGTTCCAGCGCTCTGTGTCCTGCTAATATCATTGGGAACTGTTGCCCAGAAGGCTGGAAGTGAGTATGTTCTAACAAAGCCCATCCGTTCTGAAGCTGGGGAAAGAAACTTCAAACTAGCAAGGGCTTATTTTGAGGAGTAACTTCCAAATATAGTCTTCCTAGGCTTTGAGAAATTGGTCTTGCATCTTGCCCAAACTTTCATCCTACTGTCAAGGACCTTTCCTTGCAGGAAGGCAGGCCTCTCTTCCCTCTCCTCTCCTTCATCCCTTTATTCCCAACCTGGCAAGGGTCTTCAAACTCTGAAACTCAATCCCCACAGTGTCCTGTGCCCGGTGCCCACGGAACGCCCACTGTGTCAATGCCACTGCCTGCCTCTGTGATCCTGGATTTGCTTCTTTGTCTGGAGAGGCCATCTTTAGCAACCCCTCAGAAGTCTGTACAGGTAAAAAGACTGGAGGATTGGAGAAGGGAGACATCAAAAATAATGGGGCATTCAGGACTCTCAGCCCTTGGAGCAGCATCAAAACTCTGCTAAGGGAGTAAGAAGTCATGGAAATTAAGGCGTTAAGTGGAATAAGGAGCCAAGACACAGGGCAATTAGGTCCCATGTTCAAAGGTATGGTGTTAAGAGGTCAATATTTGAGCGGGACATGGTGGCTCCCAAGAGATCGAGGCTGCAATGAGCTATGATCGCACCACTGCACTCCAGCCTGGGTGACAGAGCGAAACCCACTTTTTAAAAAAATGAACGTGATGTTAGGAACCAAGTATCTGAACCCCAGCTGTGTATTTCCCAGCTGTGTAAGCCCAACAATTGTTTCATCTTCTAGAGTCTCAATTTCCTTTTCTATAAATTGGGGATAATACTTAGTATCTACTCACATAGTGATTAGGTGATTTAAATAAATAACATATAAAAATAGAATCCATATGAAAAAATGTGGTACGTATACACAATGGAATATTATGCAGCCATAAAGAAGGGAAAACATATGGACTTTGCAACAACTTGGATGGATTTAGAGTCTATCATACTCAGTGATTTATCACAAAAACAAAAAACTGAGTACCTCATGTTCTCACTCATAATTGGAACTTGAACAATTATAATACTATACGAAAGGGATTGGCAGTAGGGGAAAACTGCCATGGGAAGGGGGATACACCTCATCAACAAGGGCAGCTGCATAATGAACATTTGTATACCTAGCCCTGAATTGTACCTTGCAACTTTAAAATAAAAAATATTTTTAAAGAATAATTAAAAAAATTTTTTAATGGAATCCATAAAGTCCGAAAGCAAATTGGCGGTTGTCAGATGCTGGGGAGGAGGTAATGGGGACTGACTATTTAATAGGTAAGTGGTTTTCTTTCAGGTGATAAAAATGTTTTGGAACTAGAGAGAGGCAGTAGTTGCCCAAAATTGTGAATGTGCTAAATACCACTAAATTGGTTGCCTTAAAATAATCGATTTTGTTATGTAAATTCTCAATCCTTGTACCAAAGCATCATGTTGTACCCAATTATTATGTGTCCGTAATCAATGTGTAAAGAATTTAAAAGAATATATACTAATTCACTTAAAATGGTAATAATAAACCTATTGCATGTTAACACAAATACATGTTCTTATGAAAAACCATCACATGTTACAAAATAAAAAACTAATGAGAAAGATATATACAAATGATAAATTAACACATGTAAAATGCCTAGAATAATGCCTTGCACTTAAAAGAAGCCAATGCATTATTGTTGTTTGCTAATTGATGGAAGACAGAAGCAGCATGGCCAAGGAGGAGGAAGAGAGGACCATACAGTGATCAGAGATTCTGAATGTTCTCCTACCTCTAGTGCTAGCTTGCAAGGATCTCCCTTTAAGCCAGATCTCAGTACCTCCATCTGAAAATAACAGCGTGTAACCTCATGCCAGGATGACCATTTATAAAACAGCATTTCTGAAATTAATTTAAATCACATAATAACTGAATAAGTAGCTGCTATTATTATCCCTGATTTATAGATAAGCAAGCTGAAACTTTGGGGAGTAAGACAGCTTGCTCAGACTCCGAAAGCTGGTCATATGGCTGAAATTCAGAGGGCTAATTTGTAGTTCACAAAGTTCTCAAACACTGTTCTCTGATAGGTTCAGAATCACCTCTTGAGAAAGGCAGTGCTTGTGCCATATTATAAACGAAAAAACCGGGCCAGGTTGGGTGGCTCATACCTATAATCCCAGCACTTAGGGAGACTGGGATGGGATAATTGCTTGAGCCCAGGAGTTCGAGACCAGCCTGGGCAATATAGACCAAAAAAAGATCAAAAAATTAGACAGGCATGGTGGTATGTGGCATGGTGGCACAGCTACCAAAACTGAGGTGGAAGGATCACCAGAGCTCAGGAGTTTGAGGCTATGAGCCATGATTGTGCTGCTGCACACCAGCCTAGGTAACAGAGTAAGACTCCCCAACTCCAAATAAACAAACAAACATACCTGAGTCCTGGAGAGGTGATGTGATTTGCCAAAGATCACACAGAAGGAACAGAGAACCTGGATCTATTTCTCAAACTATAGACTTCTGATTCCTGTACTTGAACTTGAGGTGGATGAAACAATGAAGGATTTCTACTATGGAATATTCTACAGGCATTAATGTTATTTCTACACAGAAGTGTATTTTCAAAATATTTTAAAGTCCTGGAATAATTTGTACATATCAGAAGGTTAAGGGTTATGATCTGACTCCGTGGGGAAGAGATGAAAAAGGAATGGCGTCTTTGACATTGGCAAAGCTAGGTGATAGGTCATGTGGGTTTATCACACAATTTTCTCTAAAAAATTGTTGTGGTCTCTGTGGTAGGATTTTTTAACATGTTCTTTGTTTGCATTTGCTGCCTTGCCAGTTTTCTCCTGTAAACACAAGTTATTTTGTTTAGGAAGAAAATGTAAGGGGATAATTATTTCAATTTTGTTGTTACTAATCCTGATCATAAATTTGGAGGTTCCTAGCATCTCCCATTTGTGTTCCAGATATTGACGAGTGTGGCCCACCTTCCTACATTTCTTGCGGAAGGCATGCAGATTGTCACAATGTGGAAGGAAGCCACTACTGCAAGTGCAGCTCTGGGTACAAACTCCTTTCAGGGGGCACAAAATTCAAAAGTGAGAAGGAGAATACTTGCCAAGGTAAGTCGTTTCCCATCCATGTATCCTTTCCCCACCTCACTTCCACAATACTCTCATTCCTAACCTCATCTTGTCAACCTTGAAGACTGTCTTGTGGCCAATACCACCAGGTCTGAGAGCCCAGGAGGGAGCACCCTGAGTCTATGAGGAGCTGATTCCTCCTGTCTCCTGCTCTTGCTCAGACTTTAAAACACCATGTTGGGCATCTTGAGAAAGTTCTTTAATGCAACATGGTATGCAACTAAAGATGGAAGTAGTAGACACTGAGGACACTAGTAAGGGGGGAGGGAGGCTACAGTTCAGAAACTACCTACAGGTCACAATGTTCACTATCTGGGGAATGGGCCACCTGAGACCCAATCCCCACCACTACACAATATGTCCATGCAACAAATACACATGTGTATCCTCTGAATCTAAAGTAATTTTTTAAAATAACAAAATAAGCAGACTATCCTAGAAAAAAATGTCACTATTAGAGAATAGTTCAACATATCATACATCTATGCAGTGATAAGTTTCAGGGCTTTTTATTGACATTTTCCCTTTTGGGTGGCAGGTTCTGTGAATTTAACATATGTACAGATTTGGGCTACCACCACTATAATCAAGATAGAGAGTAATTAGTTCCATTATTTTAAAACACTCCCTCATCCTGTCCCTTTATAACCACCTCACTCCTTCCTCCCTTGTAACTACTAATCTGATTTCCTTCTTATAGTATTGTCTTTTGAGAATCAATGTCAATGGAATGATACAATATGTAACCTTCTAAGTTAGGCTTCTTCCACTCACTATAATGTTTATATTATAGCTGGTTTCAATATCATTCCTTTTTATTGCTGAGTAGTATTTCACCATATGGATGTACCAGTTTTTTGTCCCTTCACTCACTGAAGGAATTTGGGTTGTTTCCAGTTTGGGAGTGATTATAGAGCTAAATGAGAAATTAAACATCAATTTTACTGGGAGTATTAGGCTGTATATAGGCTAATCATCATTCCTAAAGGAAAACATCTCAAATTAAAAGTGACTTTTGCTGTGCCACCATCTAGGTTAGAGATAGAACAAGCTGTAGCACCATCTGAACTCTTCTCCACAGGTCTCTGAGTTAACCAAAGAAGACCCAATTTGTCAGCTTTTCACTCCGAATTAAAAAAGAGAGAAAGATAAGTTGGAGCTAAATAGAATGGAAGACACCCACATATATTCAACACTGTGATGTAATCATGTGGCTTCCTCATTTCTCATCTGCAAACTGCTCTGAGAAGAAGAAACTTCCTCTGGGTGGGGAGATAGCAGGGTTCCGGAGATATACTGGGGTCAGAACAGGCACTCTCTGGGTGCAGCATTTGGAAAAGACCCTATCACCCACCACACACTCTGTGGGCAACACTGACAGCTATGTGACCCCAAGCCCTGTAGGATGGAGCAGCAGCTGAAATCCCAGGATGTTAAGAAAAGCATTAGCCAGGGGGCGGGTGCTGGGGCTGGGAGGTGCATAGGTCCTCGTTACACATCGAACTCCTGCAGCAACACCAAGGGCTGGGACCAATGTCACTTGGAGAAAAGCAATTCTCAGATTTCTGAATGGACCATTGCATTAGCATCCTATTGCAGATAGAATGAATTACCACAAGCATAGTAATTTTAAAAGAATACAAACAGCCAGGCATGGTGGCTCATGCCTGTAATCCCAGTACTTTGGAAGGCAGAGGCAGGAGGATTGCTTGAGCCCAAGAGTTTGAGACCATCCTGGGCAATATAAAGACCTCATCACTACAAAAATTCAGAAATTAGTCTGGCATGGTAGTGCATGCCTGTAGTCCCAGCTACTCGGCAGAAGCTACTGAGCTAAGACAGAAGGTCACATGAGACCAGGAGCTGGAGGCTGCAGTAAATGGTCGTGCCACTGCACTCCAACCTGGGTGACAGAGTGAGACTCTGACTCAATAATAATAACAATAATAATAATGCAGAGAGGCTATAGTTTTGTAGGAGAGGTTTTTAAATGCTTCCTTCCTTTTTGTTTTTACATGTTGACATTTACCCTTTAATCAATTACAAATTATTTTGCTGTGATATGAGTCACAAAACAAGAATACTATTTTATAACATTCTATCTTTCCCCAATTTTATCTTGTTGTAAGCTAATTTGTGTCCTTAAGTCTGTTTCTTTCTCTTTTTTTTTTTCTTTTTTTTTTTTTCACTCTCTGAGGAAAGAATCACCTGAGACCCAATCTCTACCACCACCCAACATGTTCATGTAATGAACATATGTGTGTACCCCCTGAATCTAAATGCTTTCTTCTCTAGAGGCTCTGACAGAGAATCTGTTTCCTTGCCTCCTCTAGCTTCTAAAGGCTGCCTGTGTGCTTTCATTCCAGTCCCTCTCTCCACTTTCAAGCACAGGAGCCTATCGTTTCCTTTCCTATCTGACCTCCTCCCTCCATCTTATAAGGACTATTGTGATTACATCAGACCCACCCCTGATAATCCCCCATCTCAAGATCTTTAACTTAATCACATCTGCAAAATTTTGTTTGAATGAAAGGTCCAGGTTCTAGGGATTCGAATTTAGACATGAGGGGGAGCATTATTCTATCATTTCCACCATTCACCAAGCAGCTCTGACCTAAGAAAGTGGACACACACACACACACATTCGCATGCACACACACGCACGCGCACACACACACACACACACTCTCTCTCACACTTACATACTCATACACTCACACGTACTCACACACACACATTCACACACTCATACACACACTCACACACACACTCTCATACACATTTACTAACATAGGTCTTGCTTTTTCCACCTTGCTTGAACATGATGGTCAGCAAACTCCTTCTGTGAAGGGTCAGGTAGTAAATATCTTCCACTTCATAGGCTAGATTGTCTCTATCACAATTGCTCAATTCTGCCCATTTTAGTGTGAAAGCAGTTAAAGACAACACATACATAAAGAGCTGTAGCTGTGCTTCAGAAATCATTGTTTTACGCATACTGAAATTTGAACTTAATTGCAAATCAAAACCACAATGAGTTATTACTTCATATCTACTAAAATGAATATAATTTTTAAAGGGAAAGTAATCAGTTAATAATATATAGAGTTTCAAATACCTAAGAGGAAAGAAGATACTGAACATTCCCAACACAAAGAAATGATAAGTGTTTGAGATAATGGGTATGCAAATTACCCTGATGTGATTACTTTACATTGTGTATATGGAAACATGACTATGTGCCCCATGAATATTTGCAATTTTTTTTTTTTTTGAATTGGAGTCTCACTCTGTCGCCCAGACTGGAGTGCAGCGGCCACTTCCAGCCACCACAGCCTCGACCTGCTGGGCTCCGGCGATCCTTCCACCTCAGCCTTCCGAGTAGCCAGAATTACAGGCATGTGCTACCACGCCCGGCTGATTTTTTGATTTACTGTAGAAACGAGGTCTTGCTGCCCAGGCTGGTCTCGAACCCGCGGGCTCAGGCAATTCATTCACCTCAGCCTCCCAAAGGCGCAGGATTACAGGCTGAGCCACTGAGCCCGGCTAATATTTGCAATTATTATTATCAGTTTTTTATTTTGTTTTTATTTTATAATCATGGGGTACATGTGAGGATTTCTTACAAAAATTTATTGTGTGAAGGCAAAGTTTGGACTTGTAACGAGCCCTCTTCCCCGATCCCAGTAGTGGAAATGGTACCCAATGAGCAGTGTCCGGTGTCTATTGTTTCCGTCCTTGTGCCTGTGTGTGCCCACTGTTTAGTGCTCGCTTATGAGTGAGAACATGCATTATTCAGTTTTCTGTTTCTATGATAATCCACCTAGAACGATGGCCTCCAGTTGCATTTATGTTGCTGCAAAAGCCATGATTTTGTTTTTTATGACTGTATAGTATTCTATAGTGTATATGTACCACCTTTTCTTTATCCAGTGCGCCTTTGATGAGCATCTGGTTCCATGTTTTTACTATTGTGATCTGTGCTGCAGTAAACACACACATGCAGGTGTCTTTTTGGTAGCACAATTTGTGTTTCTTTGAGTATATTACTAGAAGGGGGATTGCTGAGTCAAATGGCAGAAATATTTTTAGTTCTTTGAGAAATCTCCAAACTGCTTTCCACAAAGGTTGAACTAGCTTATATTCCCACCAAGAGTATACAAGCACTCCCTTTTCTCTGCAGCCTCACCAACACGTTTTTTGACATTTTAGCAACAGCCATTCTGGCTGGTATGATGTCATACCTCATTGTGGGTTTTATTTGCATTTCTCTGATAATTAGTTGTGTGTCCATTTTTAAAAATGTTTTAAGGAAAATAACAATGTTGTGAGGATGAACAGAAATTGGAATCCTTAATACATTACCACTGGGAATGCAAAATGGTAGGGCCACAGTAGGAAACAACTTGGCAGTTCCTCAAAAAAGTTAAACACAGAATTACAATATGACCCAGTGATGCCATCTATTAAGATATACACCCCCAAAGAACTGAGAAAAGGAACTCATGGCATGGATTCAGAGCAAAGCAACTCATACACTGTTAGGAATGTAAATTAGTTCAACCTCTATGGAAAACAGTATGGAACTTTCACAAAGAACTAAAAATAGAGCTACAATTTGATCCAGCAATCCGACTGCTGTGTATCTACCTAAAAGAAAAGAATCATTCTATCAAAAGACACCAGCACTCATATGTTTATTACAGCACTATTTACAATAGCAAAGTCATGGAACCAACCTAAGTGTCCATCAATGGTGGACTGAATAAAGAAAATATGCAGTCATAAAAAAAGAACAAAAGTATGTCTTTTGCAGCAGCACAGATGGAGCTGGAGGCAATCATTCTAAGTGAACTAACTCAGAGACAGAAAACCAAATACTGCATGTTCTCACCAAATACCACTAAACAATGGGTACTCGTGGACATAAGGATAGAACTAATGGACACTGGGGACACCGAAAGTGAGAAGGATGACACAGTGGAATGAAGGTTTAAAAATTATCTACCAGGTACAATGTTCACTATTTTGGGAATAGGGATGCCAGAAGCCCAATTCCCAACAGTACATCATATGCCCACATAACAAACATGCACTCACAAGCCCTGAATCTAAAATTAAATAATAAAAATAATAATAATATGAAGAAGAAAACAGGAACTCAAACAGATGCCTATATACCAATGTTCATAGAAGCATTAATCACAATAACCAAAAACTGGGGGAAAAACCAGTGTCCACCAACAGAAAAATTGATAAATACTATATTTATATCAGAATGTTCATAGAATAATATTCATGATAGAGTATTATCGAGCCATGAAAATAAATGAAGTTCTGATACGTGCTACAACAAGGATGAATCTTAAGGGCATCATGCTAAGTGAAGTAAGTCAGACACAAAAGAACAAATATATGATTCCACTCATTTGAAATACCTAGAATAGGCACATTTGTAGAGACAGAAAGTAGATTAGAGGTTCCCAGGGGCTGGAGGGGAGGGACAATGGGAGTTTGGGGTATTTTATTTGGGTTTTTTTTTTTTAAAGATCAGGTCTCACTCTGTCACCCAAGCTGTAGTACTGTGGTGTGATCATGGTCCACTGCAACCTCAGACTCCTGGGCTGAAGGGATTCTCCCGCCTCAGCCACCTGAGAAGCTAGAACTACAGGTGTGTGCCATAATACCCAGCAGGGAGTTATTTCTTAATTAGCACAGAGTTTCAGTTTGGAGTGATGAAAAATTTTGAAAATATATAGTGGTAACTGTGAATGTAATGAATGCCACTGAATTGTACACTTCCAAATAACAGAAATGGCAAATTGCATGCTATATATAACTTGCCACAATTTTAAAATTAATTAACTTTGAATTTTATATAATTTTCATGTGACGGGAAATACTGTCCTTCCTTTGATTTTTTTTTTTGACCATTTGGAAATATAAAAACCGGCCAGGCTCAGTGACTCAGCCTGTAATCCCAGCACTTTGGGAGGCTGAGGCGAGTGGACTGCCTGAGTGTGCGGGTTCAAGACCCTCCTGGGCAACTTGGCGAGACCTTGTCTCTACAATAAATCAAAAATTAGTTGGGCATGGTAACGCATGCCTGTAGTTCTGGCTACTTGGAAGGCTGAGGCAGAAGCATCACCGGAGCCCAGCAGGTCAAGGCTGTGGTGGCCAGGAGCGGGCCACTGCACTCCAATCTGGGCGACAGAGTGAGATTCCAACTCAAAAAAAAAGAAAGAAAGAAAAGAAAATATAAAAACCGCTATTAGCTTATGGCCCATACTGAAACAGGCAGCAACTGGGTTTGGCCCATGGACTGTGGTTGGCCAACCCCTGCTCAAGGGTGATTGGGGAGTGCAGGGTGCTATTGCCAGAGGAGATCCATTTCAGATCTAGTGGAGTCCCCAGTGGTTGACCTTGAGGAAGATGATGGAAGGTAGTAAAGCTGGGGTGCTGAATAGAGGGGAAGGCTGAGCTGGGATGGGGGATGACCCTCTTTTTAATATCTCCAGATGTGGATGAATGCAGTTCTGGACAACACCAATGCCACAATTCTACCCATTGCATCAACGTCATGGGGAGCTACCAATGCCATTGTCATCGTGGCTGGGTGGCCAAGTCCAGGCATCTGAATGGCCTAATCTCCACCGTCTGTGAAGGTATATGGCCCCAATAAACACACACACACACACACACACGCACACATACTCACACACATGTGCACACACCTGCATGTATTGACCCATGTGGACACACATGCCCACAGGGTGCACATCAGTACACATACATATAATCACACATGTACATGCATGCATGCACACACACAAAAGACAAGCACACATATGCATGCATGCACACACACATTCACAGACATACACCCAGACATTGATGGTGCTCCTGCCTCTTTTCCCTGCAGAGATCCCCTTCTCGTCATGGACACCA
Source organism: Carlito syrichta (assembly GCF_000164805.1). Classification (NCBI taxonomy): domain Eukaryota; kingdom Metazoa; phylum Chordata; class Mammalia; order Primates; family Tarsiidae; genus Carlito; species Carlito syrichta. Next base: position 34,262 of record NW_006965091.1, read on the forward strand.
CCTTCTGGAGTCAACAGCCAGGTAAGGAAAGGCTAAACAGAAGACCAGGAAGGAAAGGGACTCTCATCAACATCTTGTGTCCTCCCTCTGCCCCCAAAGTCCCTGTCTCAGGCCCTCTGACCCATCCCATCTCCTGTCTTCCCAGAGCCTCTCACACTTCTTTGACAAAGTCCAGCAGTTTTCCCAAAACTTCACACCAGCCTTGGCCAAGAACATCATCCAGGTAAAGTCAGACCCAAGAATAGGGCTAGACATGGGAATCACATAGGGATCTTGGTTACTTTGGTAGAGGTGGAGACAAACCCCATGGAATGAACTCTAATAGCAGGCCCCTCACTCATGACAGAGAAGGCTGGAGCACTCAGGTATCCAACAACACTCTTAAAGACATCCAGGTAAGTTATAAGTTCAAGAGATCTATTATACATCATGGGAACTGCAGTTAATATCAGTATGTTATATAACTGAAATGTGCTAAGAGAGTAGATTTTAAGTGTTCTCATTACACAAAAAGAGTATGTGATGTAATGAATATGTTCATTAGTTTGATTTAATCAGGCTACCATGTATACATATTTCAAAATGTAATACACTTGTCAATTTAAATGAATGATCAAGACACCCAAGTGCACTAATTTATGGTTCTTTTCCTATTGCTGGTGCTGGACTTTGGGTTTGGCATTCATGACCCAGACTGATTTTTGAGTGGCTGAGATCCAAGCAACAAGAGCCATCCATGGAACCTAAATCAGTGTCATTGGTATCCCCCAGACAAACAGTCTCTAGGGTCTTGGGACTGAGTGGTCAGGGTCTTCATGCCGTTTCTCTGGCCCATGGCCTACTAGTTCTGTGTCTCCCTCCCTCAGGGTCTCATGCAGGCAGTGGATGAGCTACTGGAGACCTCCAGAGACCTGGAGACCCTGCCCCACTCACAGCAGCACTGTGTGGCCACTCACCTGCTTGATGGCCTGGAGGATGTTCTGAGAGGCATGAGCAAGACCCTTCCTGATGGGCTGCTGACCTTCAATTATTCTGGAGGCACAGGTAATAAGCACAGGGTTGGCCCAGGCTCCTGCTCCACCCTTTCACTGCCTACTCCCTCCCCCTTCCTGAAGACTGCCCCATTAGAGCCAAGTGACCTATCTCAGGACTTCATGTAAAAGAATTGAGAACTCACATAATAAAACAAAACTCTGCAAAACTAAATCCCTGATTTGTGTCAAGTACAAAATCTTTTTTTAAAAACATATTTTTTTAAATTGTGGGGTACGGTTAAGGGTTAGGTATACAAATATGCATCGTTCAGGCACCTTGTTGATAAGGGGTATCCTCCTGTCCCCAGATATTCACTACCATTAGTCCCACCTCCCTTCCCCTCCCTGCCCCCCATAGTTTCCCACCACTGTCAATCCTTTTCTTATAGTATTACACGAGATGTTCAAGGTCCATTTATGAGTGAGAACATGTGATACTCAGATCTTTGTTTCTGTGAGAGGTCACTCAGCATTATAAACTAGTTCCATCCAGGTTGCTGCAAAATTCATGATTTTGTTCTTTTTTATGTTTGCATAGTATTCCATTGTGTATATGTACCATATTTTTTTAATCCAATCCTCTTTTGATGGACAGCATCTTTGGTTCCAGGTTCTTGCTATTGTGAACAATGCTGCAATAAACACACGGGTGCAGGTATCTTTTTTATAGAGTGATTTGAGTTCTTCAGGGTATATTCCCAGTACGGGGATTGTGGGGTCATATGGGTGCTCGATATCTAGTACAAAATCTTATGAACCAAAAGAGGTAAGTGAAAATAAACACACAAATATCAGTTATAAATATACATTATAATTATAATGCAAAAATACCAGAAATCATATTAATAAAAATGAAGTATTAAAAAAACAAACTAAACACTGCTTAGAAAATAAAAGAATCCAATTAATCTTGAAAAATTAAAAATTGTATAATACCATTTGATCTACTTTAAGAACAATCTTCAATAAGATATATTGAAGATATAAATATATATATTATACATAAATAAAGACAGTATACTTTTATAAATAAGATGTATTGTGGCTGAGAGTGGGTGGTTCATGCCTGTAATCCCAGCACTTTGAGAGGCCGAGTTAGGAGAATCACCTGAGGTCAGGAGTTCGAGACCAGCCTGGGCAACACAGTGAGCCAAATCTCTACAAAAAAAAATTTTTTTTAATTAGCATGCTTGTGGTCACAGCTGCTCAAGAAGCTGATGCAGGAGACTGTCTTGAGCCCAGAAGTTCGAGGCTGCAGTGAGCTATGATTATGCCACTGCACTCCCACTTGGGTGACAGAGAAAGACCCTGCCTCTAAAAAATAAACAAAAGTATTTATTTATTTAATCATTCATTCATTTATTTATATTAAATTTTTTAAATATATCAGTTGGTTCACTATAGAAACACATGTTTATTTCTGTGCAATTTCCCCAGCTCTTCCAGCATCTACACTACCCAGGGAGATGGAGAAGAAATAAGAAAAACCTCCCACAGATAATTTCCTCTGATTCTTCCATCCTCAAATAATCTGCTGATTAATGCTTTGCTATCTTTTTGGAGGTTTTTTTTGCACGCATTTTGAGAAAAGTGCAATTGCTTTAGTTCTATTTTTGTTTTTTAAAAAGTCTTGAAATGCTTTCTTTGAAACTTCATGATATGTAAATGGTCATTACCAGCCGGATTTGCCTTGATCTGGTGCTTTTTCCAACAGCATTATTGAGACATTATTTACATGCCATAATTTTTGCCTATTTAAAGTGTATAATTTAATGGTTTTTAGTATATTCACAGACTTACGTAGCTATCACCACTAGCTAATTTTAGAACATTTTTGTCACTCCAAAAAGAAACCCCATCCCCATTAGCAGTCACCTCTGCCTACTTGCCTCTCCCAGACCCTGGCAACCACTAATCAGTTTTCTGTCTCTATGGATTTGCCTGTTCTGGACATTTTATGTAAATGGAAGCCTACACTATGTGGTCTTTTTTTTTTTTTTTTTTTTTGAGTTGTAGTCTCACTCTGTCGCCCAGGCTAGAGTGCAATGGCACCCTCATGGCCACTGCAGCCTCGACCTGCTGGACTCTGGTGATCCTTTCACCTCAGCCCTCCAAGTAGCCAGAACTACAGATGCATGCCACCATACCCAGCTAGCTTTTTGTGATTTATTGTAGAGACGAGGTCTCACCAAGTTGCCCAGCCAGGTCTCGAACCCCCAGCTTCAGGCAATCCTCTCGTCTCAGTCTTCCAAAGTGCTGGATTACAGGCTGAGCCACTGTGCCTGGCCACTATGTGGACTTATTTCACGTAGCATCATCTTTTCTTTTGTTTTGTTTTTTTCATTTCAATAGCTTTAGGGGTTACAAATAGTTTTAGGTTACATGATTTCATTGTATAGTAGTGAAGTATGGGCTCTAATCCCACCTGTGCACATTGTACCCAACAGATGATTTTTTTGTCCCTCCAGCCCTTCCCAGCATCATCGTTTTGAGGTTCATCTATATTGCAGCTTGTATCAGGACTTCATTCTTTTTTATGGCCAAATGCAGTTATATGATGATACACAATTTATCTCTTCATCAATCAGTAGGCACTTGGGTTGTTTTTGCTTTTCAGGGTATTATGAATAATTCAGCAATTAATGTTCATATACAACTCGCTGTGTGGGCATATGTTTTCATTTTGGGGGGTGAATACCAGAGAGTGGAGTTCCTGGGTCATACAGTAGCTCTAACATTTTGAGGAATTGCCAAGCTGTTTTCTAAAGTAACTGCACCATTTTCATTCCAATCAGCAAAATATAAGGGTTCCAATTCCTCCACAGTATTGCTGACACTTGTTAATTTCCACCGCTTCATTATAGTCATTGTGAATGTGAAGTGGTATCTCATTATGCTTTTAAATTTTACTTGCCTAAAGGATCTTTAATGATATTAAAGATCTTTCCATGTGTTTATTGGCATTTTATTTTCTTTGGAAGAATGTCTATTCAAATCATTCACCTTTTTTTTGTTTTTAAATTAGAATTTCAGATAAACAAATAATTTCCTTTTTATTTATTTTATTTTATTTTATTTTAAAGATGTGGAGTACAATTCAGGATTAGGTATATAAGTGATCAATGTACAGGTAAAGTTTGGGCCTCCCTTTGGTCCCCACTTTGCCTGGTTTGAGATCATGTACCCTTATTGATATTGTGTCCCTCCCACCTGTTTTTAAATTGAGTTGTTTGTCTTATTATTGAGTTGTAAGAAATCTTTATATATTAGATCTATTAGACCCTCCTCAGACATCGTGGTTTATTTATTTAATTAATTTTTTAATGTATGTCTAATAATTTTACATATTTATGGGATACATAGTGATGCTTTGATACATATAGTATATAGTGATCTGATCAGGATAATTAGCATATCCATTATCACAAACATTTATCCTTTCTTTGTGTTGGGAACATTCAATATCCTCCTTCTAGCTATTTGAAACTATGTAATATGTTTTTGTTAACTACAGCCAACTTCCCAGATTTTGGATTACAGATGCCTACATTAGACTTAGCAACAGAGTTTACATATGATAATTTTGAAAACTTTTGAACTAGGGTATTAATTGTCATTGCAACAGAAGCCTTGCCTCATCCATTAACATTTTCTTCCTTTTCTTGAGATTGTGCAGATTTAATAGAATGTGCTTTTTTTAAGTAAGTGCAATTTTTGGACACACTTTGGTTTCCAGTTTTTAAAATTGCTCAAACAATGTTATTGAATCAGCCACACTGCTTTTATTTCAATACTTAAAATTCTTGTGGTTTACCAGTATACTGAAAAATCCAATCCCAGTCTCACAAGGCAATAACCTAAAACTTCTCCCATCTCTTGTGACATTGTGACTGCTACAGAACTGTCCCTGGAGGTGCAAGAGAAAGGAATCGGGAATGTCATCTTGGACCAGAGTTACGCAAAGATGCAGCTCAACTGGGCTGTGTCCCAGGCATCTGATGACTTGGGTAATGACTGAGATAGATTAGGGAAAGGCCGCTGACTCCTGCGGATGGGACAAGATAACCAAAGAGAGATGTGGCACACAGCACATTAAAGATTAAAGGAAAGTGGGGGATCGGTGTGGCCAAAAGGGGATAGTCCATAAAATTTCTGTGAGGGAAGGAATTCTGGTGGGGACCCCAAGATCCAACCTATTCCAAGATTCAACTTGTCTTGTCCCATAGGCCCTTCTGTGGTGGGCCTTGTGTCCACTCCAGGGATGGGTAAGTTGCTGGCTGAGGCCCCCCTGCTTCTGGAGCCTGAGAAGCAGGCAGCTCCACATGAAATACACAAGGGCTTGCTGCTCTCAGATGTCAACTCTGCCTTTCTGAGCAACAAGAACACCCAAAACCTCAGTATCCCAGTCACCTTCACCTTCTCCCACCGTGTGAGTGCTGGTGGGGTGGAGTCATGGGTGGGGAAAGGGCCTGAGTCCTGGGCACAGCTTTCTTGCTCAGCCTTGGGGTCCAGGGGAGCTACACTGGGGGGCACCGTCTCCCCAAAAAGTCAGCCCTCCCTGAGCCAGTTTTGGGTCAGCCTCTCTGAGGACTAGAACCACCAGCTCACACCTGTGCCCTATTTCTATAGCCAGTGATCCCTGGGCCAAGGCAAAAAGTGTTCTGTGTCTTCTGGGAGCATGGCCAGAATGGATGTGGTCATTGGGCCACCACAGGCTGCAGGATGGTGGACACCAGAGACAGCAGCACCACCTGCCACTGCACCCACCTCAGCAGCTTTGCGGTCCTCATGGCCTACTCTGATGTGCAGGTGAGAGACCTGGGAAGATCCTTGAAGATAGGGATGTTTGGAGCTTCGGGCACCAGGAACAAAGGGCTATGCTGAGAAAGGTTGGAGGGGACCCATGAGCAGTACCATCCATGGCCGTGCTATTTTCCTTTGGCTGGTGATGTAGTTGCTTTTGGGGGGAATCACTAGGAACTGGAATCCACCCAGGTGACCTCAGGTAATGGGGATCCACATAGAAACCAGAATGAGAACTATGGGTATTTAGGCTAAATGGCCAGGCCTTATGGAAATCAGAGAAATTCCAGCATCCCAAGGCAATGTGTTCCCTCCTGTCACTTTGCTGTAAAATGCACTGTGAAAGTTTCTTTTATTTAAATTTTTGAAGAGAGAAAATACCACATGGTTCAAAATTCAACCCATGTATCCCAGTGCTCAAGTTTTTGTTGTGTTTGTTTGCTTGCTCGCTTGTTTTGAGTCAATGTCTCACTCTGTCACCCAGGGTGAGTACAGTGGCACAATCACAGCTCATTATAGTTCAAGCAATTCTCCTGCCTCAGCCTCCCAAATAGCTAGGTCTTTAGGGGCTTGCCACCAAGCCCAGCGAATTTTTTTATTTTTTTGTAGATATGAGATCTCACTATGTTGCCTAGGCTGGCCTCAAACTCCTGGGCTTAAGCAATCCTGCCGCCTTGGTCTCCCAAAGTGTTGGGATTACAGGCATGAGTCACCACACCTGGCTCAAGTTCTTAGATAAAATCTCAGTGTCTCCTGGCTCTTCTAAAGATACATTATGCATAAACAGGCAAATGCACACAATCTGTAATCTGTTTTCCCTTTTCACTCAGACCATTAACTCTTTTCTTTTTTTTTTTTTTTTTTTTTTTTTTGAGTTGGAGTCTCTGTCGCTCAGGCTGGAGTGCAGTGGCACGCTTCCGGCCACCGCAGCCTCGGCCTGCTGGGCTCAGGCAATCCTTCTGCCTCAGTCTTCCAAGTAGCTGAAACTACAGGTGCATGCTACCATGCCCAGCTAAATTTTTTATTTATTGTAGAGACAAGGTCTCACCATGTTGCCCAGGCTGGTCTCAAACTGTGGGCTTAGGCAATCCTCTTGCCTCAACCTCCCAAAGTGCTGGGATTATAGATTTATGCCACCGTACCTGGCCTACATTAACTCTTACATTGTTGTTTTGTTTTGTTTTACTTAAAACATTTGAGAGATTCTATACAAGTACATAAAGAGCTTTACCATTCTTTTTTACTTTACAATAGCATTCCATTTCATGAATGTGTTCTTACCTTAACAAGTCTCCAAGTGATGAACTTTTTTTTTCAATCTTTTGCTACTATGATGTTGTCACTACTATGGTGTTGGGTCAAATTTGTAATAATTTTGAAGATATTGCCACATTTCAATGCATAAAGGCTGCAGCCATTTCTGTTGCTGTCCAATGGATTCCTTTACATTTCAAAGTTTAGTAACTATACTATTATTCTTGGTGATTTCTTCCACCCACCCATGCGTAGCTTTCCTTTAAAGTATGTAAACTCAACTTTTTTATTTTAGAAAATATGTCGTGAAATTCATCTTTTAATATTTTCTCTCTTTATTAGTTTTCTTCATTGAAGACTCCAATTATGCATATTTTGACTCTTCTTTGCCCAACTCCCATATTTCTTTTTCCTATGATTCTTTTTTTACCTCTTTATGTTAATTTAATTTTGTACATTTTTAAAATTCTCATTGTCTTTTAAACTGTGTTTTAAACAGGGTCCACTCTTCATATGACCTCCGTAAATTTTGCCTTCCTTGCTGCAATTTTTTTCCATCCATTTATTTACTGAGTTTTTCTAATGCATAATATCCAAGACCTCTCTTCTCTGAGGCCTTCCTTCTCTGCTCTTACCTCTTGCTTTAAAAAGGCAAGTACTAGTTGGGCTCGGTGGCTCAACCTGTAATCCCACACTTTGGGAGGCTGAGGTGAGTGGATTGCCTGAGCTCGTGGGTTTGAGACCCACCTGAGCAACTTGGCGAGACCTCATCTCTACAATAAAATCAAAAAATTAGCCAAGTGTGGTAGTGCGTGCCTGTAGTTCCAGCTCCTTGGAAGGCTGAAGGCGGAAGGATCGCTGGAGCCCAGCAGGTCAAGGCTGCAGTGGCCAGGAGCAGCCACTGCTCTCCAGTCTGGGCAACAGAGTGAGACTCCAACTCAAAAAAATAAAAAATAAAAAAATAAGATAAAAAGGCAAGTACTTCATTTTTTTTTTTTTTTTTTTTTGAGCTAGGATCTCGCTCTGTCATCCAAGTTGGAGTGCAGTGGCATGATCATGGCTCACCACAACCTTGACCACCTGGGCTCAGGCAATCCTTCATTCTCAGTGTCTCAAGTAACTGGGAATACAGGCGCACACCACCATGACCAGCAAAGTTTTTTATTTTTTGTAGAGTCGAAGTCTTACTATATTTCCTAGGCTGGTTTCAAACCCCTGAGTTCAAGCAATCCTCCCACCTTGACCTCCCAAAGCGCTGGGATTACAGGTGTGAGCTAACCACTCCTGGCCACCTCCTTACAAATTTTGATTCAAGGTGGATAATGTCACAATTTTCATCTGCTTTATGGTTTTTTTTAAACAAATGTGTAGCATACATGTATAACTGTTACATGGATACATTGCATAATGGTGAAGTCAGGCTTTTAGGGTATTCATCCCTGGAATAATGTAGTGGTACTCACTAAGTAATTCCTCATTCCCCTCCCCCTCCCAATCCCTCACTGTGGATCATTCCACACTCTGAGTTCATGTGTGCACATTATTTAGCTCCCACTGGTAAGTGAAACATGCAGTGTTTGTCTTTCTGTATCTGACCAATTTCACCTAAGATAATGGTCTCCAGTTCTATCCATGTTGCTTGAAAAGACATAAAACAAAAGTTCTTCTTATGGCTAAATAGTATTCCATTGTGTGTATATAACACTTTTATAATCCAATCATTCATTTATGGGCACTTACATCGATTCTATATCTTTGCTATTATGTAGTGCTTCAAAAAGCATACAACTGTAGGTATCTTTTTTATATAATGATTTCTTTTCCTTTAGGTAGATACCAAGTAGTGGGATTTCTGGATCAAATGGTAATTCTACTTTTAGTTATTTGAAAAGTCTCCATGCTGTTCTCCATAGAGGCTGTACTAATTTACATTCTTGTCTGCTCTATGCTGACAATTATTTGGCAAAGTTCCCTTACTTAGAATGTTTTTCTTTCTCCTTTTGTTCTTGTAATATTTTTGCTTATAGAGGCTGTGTTTGTACATTTTAATTATTTACCTTTGGAGCAGATTTTCTTCCTAAAGTAGTTATTTTTAAGATATTTATGTGAAAAAAATGTCCAGGGATATATTACAGGCTATCACAGAGTTTGTGTGTGTGTGTGTGTGTGTGTGTGTTTTTGTTGTTTTTTTTTTTTTTTTGAGTTGGAGTCTCACTCTGTCACCCAGACTGGAGTGCAGTGGCCGCTCCCGGCCACTGCAGCCGCGACCCGCTGGGCTCCGGCGATCCTTCCACCTCAGCCTTCCAAGTAGCTGGAATTACAGGCATGCACTACCACGCCCGGCTGATTTTTTGATTTATTGTAGAGATGAGGTCTCGCTGCCCAGGCAGGTCTCGAACCCGCGGGCTCAGGCAATCCACTCACCTCAGCCTCCCAAAGGCATGGGATTACAGGCTGAGCCACCGAGCCCGGCTTTTTTTTTTAACCCAAGCAAAATGAAATGTCAGCAGTTAGGGCTTTCATGTAAAAAAAAAAAAATCTGAATTTTCCCCCACAGCCAGAGTCAGATTTCATCCTGGAAATATGGCTTTTTTGTGTAATTATTATACTTAGCCACCACTCCTCTGAATCCGAGAAACAACTGGGATAAGGCGATTCCTGCCTGCATAACTCCTGTTATTGTAATCACAAAACAGATTACTCAGGTGAAGGAGTGCTTCACACATTCAGAAAGTATCCTTTCATGGCTTCCTCAGCTAAGCTTTGAAACTACAGTATCCTTTTCTCATTTTTTCCCATGTGCACCTCTTTTCTACTTTTGCCAACTTTTCCAAATATCCTCCAGTTTCACAGAAAATGAAGATGGTGTTTTTTATTCTTATTATACTTGTCACATATGGATGATTTCCAAGGAGTAGGGTGGGGGTGGTGTGCAAACTTTAGACCACCACCTTCAATACAAAAATAATTCATTTTTTCTTTCCACCAAGGTTATCAACAAAAACTTGGTAAGTACTAGGATTGGGAATGAGTAGTTGGTAATAAGGAGAAGAGAGAAAGGAATAAGAAAGTCAGATGAATGCATGTGCTTTTGAGGTACCTGTTGTTTTCCCAGCCCAGGAATGTTATTTTCTTTAGATGACCTGGCACAGAAAATGTATACATCTTTTTTTAAGAGAGAGAGAGATGCACAGGCTGGAATGCAGTGGTACAATCATAGCTCACCCATGCTTCACTCTTGATCTTAAAACTCATGCTCTTAAAACAAAGTCTCATTTCTAGGACAGCAACTTGTAAACCTGATAGTTTACATAAGCACAAATTTCAAGGACAAAATAAACTCTTAAGGGTTCAGAGGCTTGATGTCTTGAAGGAAGTTTCCACTATCACACAGGTACCACTGATTAGAATAAGCAGCTCACAAAAACTCTACCTCCTTTCTGGACCTCAGACTCTCAAGTACTTCATTTTTTTTTTAATTAACTTTATTTTGGTATAATATGTATACAACAAAAAAAAATATCATGAGTCTTTACACTTATAAGCCTCATATAGCTACAAACCCAACTGAACAAAGATATGGACGGAATCAACCTAAGTATCTGTCAACAAATGAATGGATAAATGAAATGAGGTATATGTACACAATGGAATACTATTCAACTATGAAAAAAGAATGAAATCATGTCATTTGAAGCAATGTAGTTGGAGCTAGAGATCATCATTTAAGTGAAAGAAGCCAGGCACAGAAAGACAAATATTGCATGTTCTCATTCATGATATGGGAGCTTAAAAAACTGATCTCATGGAAGTAGACAGTGGAATTATTGTTACCAAAGACTGGGAAGGGTGTATGGGAGAGGAGGTGAAGAAAGGTTGGTTCATGGGTACATATAGTTAGATAGAAAAAAGTTCTAATGTTTGATAGCAGAGAAGTGTGACTACAGTTAATAACAATGTATTGTATTTTTCAAAATAGATACAAGAGAAGACTTGAAATGGACTCAACACATAGAAATGATAAATACTCAGATGATAGACACCTGACATACCTGACTTGATCATTAGACAGTCTATGCGTGTAACAAAATTTCACATGTACCTATAAGCATATGCAAACATAATGTATCGAAAATAAAGAAATAATAAAAATAAGAACTATAGAAAAGAAATCCCTGCTGTACACTCTCAACCTCACCCCAAGGAAACCACTGATCTGATGTTTATCTCTATAGTTTACTTTTGACTATTCTAAAATACATTCTCTTTTGTGTCTGGCTTCTTTTGCTGACCATAATGTCTGTAAGATTCTTCCATGCTATTGTGTGAAATCATAGTTCATTCCTTTGTATTACTATACAGCACCCCAAGGTCACAATGCGTCCCTTTATCTTCCTGCTGATAAACATCTGCATTGTTCCAGTGTCAAACAACATAACAGAGAGAGGGAAATGCTCTAAAATAAAAGGATAGTTATTAAGGAGTAGCACTGCAGTGGAAGTATGCATATTCAGAGACTGAAGCAGGGGAAATTTTTAAGGGCAAAATGTGGAGGACTGCATAAATGATCTTGAATCAATTATCCTTGGCTGCAAGGATCACTATCAAGGGAGGTGCCAGTCTGAGACTGGACAGGTAGTTGCTGGGCAGTTGTCCTCACAGAAGTATTTTTTGTGTAAGGTTATGATAGCCTTTGTGCAGGTTGTGGGTTTTGCAGAGTATTCTGTGATAGGCACACACATGTGAGAACCCTCCCTTCATGGCCTTCCCAACTCCATTTCTCGGGGTTTTAGACCAAGTGACACCATCTTGACTCTGACAACTTCCACACCACTTAGAGCTATGATGAATATAATCACTGTGAACATTCTTAAACATTCCTTATATGGACATTTGTTTTTCATATCTTTTATGTAAGTCTCAGAAATGGAGTTGCTTGGACATATGGTAAGTGTGTGTCCAACCTTTTTAAGAAATTGCCAAACTCCTTTCAAGACAGTTGTTACCTCACCCAACAGTATATGAGATTTCTAGCTGCTCCTTTTGGCTGGCACTTGATATTATTGGTGTTTTTAAGCTTTACCATTCTAGTCTGTGTACTTTGAAAAGCACAGTCCCACCCCAGAGCAGGACAGTCTGACTGTAAACTCTTCCTTTTTTTATTTGTATAAATGTATGAGGTAAAAGTGTAATTTTGTTATAAGCGTAGATTGTGTAGTCAGGGCTTTTAGTATATTCATCAGAAGAATAATGTACATTGTATGCATTAAGTAATTTCTCATCTTCCATCCTCCTTCCCCTGCCCCTTCTGAATCTCTATTGTCTATCAATCCACACCCTGCATCCATGTGGACACATTATTTAGTTCCCACTTCTAAGTGAGAACATATGGTATTTGACTTTCTATTTCACTTAAGAGTTGTTTCACTTAAGATAGTGGTCTCCAGTTCCGTCCATGTTCCAGCAAAATACATGATTTCACTCTTTTTGTGGCTAAGTAGTATTCCATTATATATACACATATCACCTTTTTAAATCCAATTGTCCACTGATGGGCACTTAGGTTGATTCCATATCTTTGCTATTGTGAATAGTGCTGTAATAAACACAGAAGAAAACGCTTCTTATCTGCATCCCAGGAGGAGGATCCTGTGCTGACCATCATCACCTACATGGGGCTGGGCCTCTCCCTGCTGTGCCTCCTCCTGGCAGCCCTCACCTTCCTCCTGTGCAAAGCCATCCAGAACACCAGCACCTCACTGCACCTGCAGCTCTCGCTCTGTCTCTTCCTGGCCCACCTCCTCTTCCTCACGGCAATCGACAGAACTGAGCTTAAGGTACTGACAGTTTCCCAGAGGACTCCCTGCCTTGGACCAGGGATGCCAGCCCATGCAGCAATGCTGTATTTGATACCTTAATAAAATGACCTTGCAACTCAAAGGAAATTCCAGGGTCAAGCAGACAAAAGAGCCTTGTTGCTTGGTGGAAATGGCAAGTAGCCACTCTGCATAACATGTTATTTCTTACCTGCCAATGGCAAAGCAATAGAGAAAGCCTAGGGGCGTTTTCACATACAGAACGTCATCTCATGACCCTCCTTTCCCAGGTGCTGTGCGCCACCATTGCCGGTGCCTTACACTACCTCTACCTGGCCTCCTTCACCTGGATGCTGCTGGAGGGCCTGCACCTTTTCCTTACCGCTCGGAACCTGATGGTGGTCAACTACTCAAGCATGAACAGACTCGTGAAGAAGCTCATGTTCCCAGTCGGCTACGGAGTCCCCACTGTGATTGTGGCCATTTCTGCAGTATCCAGGCCTCACCTTTATGGAACCCCTACCCGGTAAATACAAGCTCCACTCATCCTTGTCTTCCCCAGAGCAACCCTAGCCACCACTAGAACTGACACAATGCTGTAATTTCATCAGAATGTGACAGGCAGAGAAAAATCCACTAACTTCCTCAAACTCCAACATCTTCCTGGTGGAAGAGTGTTTGCTTTAAAATCTTTCATATTAAATTATTTTATGTTTTAATTGAATGCTATATGAATAATTGTATAAATATTAACTGTACATCTTTATAATTATATGCCAATATGATACTGACATATTAATAATTAAATGAACATAATCACGAAAAATAAATGAGGTGACTGTTTTTTACCTTTTAGCTTTAATTATTTTAAATATTATATATTGTGAATAGTGCTGCAGTGAACATATGTATGCAGGTATCTTTTTGGTAGAGCAATTTACGTTCCTCAATATGTTCTCAGAAGTGGACTTGCTGGACCATTTGGAGGCTCAGTTTTTAGTTCTTTGGGAAAACACCATATGACTTTCCACAAAGATTGAGCTAGCTTACACTCCCACTCACAGTGTAGAAGTGCTCCTTTTCTCCACAGACACCAACACCTGTTGTTTTTTGATGTTTTAATGATAGCCATCCTTATCAGTGTTAGGTGGTTAGACCTCAATGTATATGTGATAATTTAGCATGTGATTTTTTTTTTAATTTTAGAGTTGTCAGGTGCAAGTGAGGATTTACTGCATAAGTAAATTGCATGCAGGCTAGGTTTGAGCTTCTAGCAGGCCCTCTCTTCCCCTGATAGTGAAACTGGTACCAGTGTGTGGTTGTGTGCCCCTTATCTCTCCTTCCTTCCTCTTTTAGCAGCACAGCATCTGTTGTTCCCACTTTTGTGCTCATGTGATGAGTGATCAGGGACCTCATAAGAGTGAGAATGTGTAGTTTTCAGTTCTTTGTTTCTGTGATGTTTCACTTAAAACGATGGTCTCCATCTGCATCGATGTTGCTGCAAAGGACACGATTTTTGCTCTTCTTTATGACTGTGCAGTATTCTGTGGTGTATATGTACCACATTTTCTTTATCCAGTCGACTTTATTTATTTATTATTTTTACATTTATTTCCAGTCCACTTTCTTTTTTTTTTTATTATAAAGATGTGAAGTACAATTCAGGATTAGGTATACAAACATTGATCATGCAGGTACCCTTGTTGATGAAGTATGCCCCTCCCTCCCCTAGCAGTTTCCCTCAACTGCCAATCCCACCCCACCCCTGACAGTTTCCCATTACTGCCAAATGCTTTCTTATAGTATTATAATTGTTCAAGGTCTGCTTATGACCCAGCAATTCCCTGTTGGGAATATATCTGGAGGAACGCAAATCATTCTACAAAAAAGATACCTGCACATGTATGTTTGTTGCAGCTCTATTCACAATAGCAAAAACATGGAACCAACCATGTTGCCCATCAAAGCTGGACTGGATAAAGAAAAAATGTGGTACATATACACAATGGAATATTATGCACCCATAAAGAAGGACACATATATGGACTTCACAGCAACTTGGATGGATTTCCAATTCACTTTCAATGGGCATTTGAGTTGGTTCCATGTCTCCGCTATTATGAATAGTGCTGTACTAAATTATCGCATATATATTTAAGTCTATTTCTGGGCATTCTATTTTGTTCCCTAAATCTGTCTCTCCATGAGCTACAGCCACACTTTTAGCTATCAAGACTTTAGAGCATAATTTAATATCTGGAATGATTAGAATCCCTTCACTGTTTTTCCTGTTCAGAGTTTTCTTGATTCTTCTGCTTTTTTTTCATGTGAAATTTCAAAAGCATCTTAGGTAGTTATGAGAAGAAAGGAAACAGTTGGCATACTTACTGGGATGTTAAAATTATAAATTAACTTAGGGAATAATGATGACTTTCTATTATTAAATGTTCCTATTCAAAACAAAAAATAATATTAGATATATTGATGATTGCACATTGGTATAGTATTAACTGCATCTTAGATATTAGTAAATGCATATTAACATAATTTTTAATGTATTAATTGAGAGAACTGCTTTAAATCATCTAGAAAGCAAAACTGAAATGAAGGGATAAAATAAAATACATAATAAAATAATTTAAACAATGAAAAATGATTGAGATAAGAAAGTAATTAGCACTGTTCTAAGCATTTAACATGTATTAACTCAAACCATCCTCCCAACAATCTTCTGGGGGTAGAAACTAGTATTATGCCAATTTTACAGAAGAGAAAACTGAGACACAGAGTGATCCACTAACATGCCCAAGATCACACAGCTGGTCATTGGCAAAACTGGAATTCGAACCCAGGCAGTCTGAATTCAGCACTTGCACTCACAATATTCTCCACTCATAAAATGAATGTCTACCCACATGAAAAGAGCCCTTTTCAACTGGCCTTCCTTGATATTTTAGTGTAGAGGCCAGCAAACTCTTTCTGTAATGGGACACATAGTAAGTATTTTCAGCTTTGTGGGGTGTCATGTCGTCTCTACTGCAACTCTTCAAGTCTGCAGCTGTAGCACACAAGCAGCCATGGATAATACTGAGTTGATTTGTGTATTCCAGTAGGACACTTTTACAAAATCAGGGGCAGCCCGACTTGGCCCACAGGCTGTAGCTCACTGCCCCGACCTTAGAATTAAAGCTGTCTCTTCCATTCTTCCTGGTGGGTCCAGCAAACCCTCTTGGTGTTCCTCACCCCTCCCATCTGATTCCCAATGCCCCTCACTTGGGACCAAGTTCCGAGTCTGTCATTTCTGTCAGTATGGCCTTGAGTTGCTGACTTTGTTTAGTCTGATGCTTTACCTGTGATCATCCGAGTGCCCACTTTGCCATGAAGAATACATTATGTTATGGGCATAAATCCTGCCTCAGTTCTGTATCACACTTCCTGATAATTTTTGTTTTACTCTTCTTTCTTGTACAGACATTTTTTTTACCTTGTCTACACCTACTCATTCTTCATATCTCAGCTAAAATACAACTCCCTCAAGGAAATCTCCCCAACAATCTGATTTCTATACCCCAGACCAGCTTAAAGAACAAGCTACAGGCTGGGTTCAGTGGCTCAGCCTGTAATCCTAGCACTTTGGGAAGCCAAGGCAAGTGGATTGCCTGAGACCGTGGGTTCGAGGCCAGCCCAGGCAACTTGGCGAGACCTTGTCTCTACAATAAATTAAAAATTAGCCAGACGTGGTAGTGTGCACCTGTAGTTCTGGCTACTTGGAAAGCTGAGGTGGAAGAATCACTGGTGGGGTGGCTGTGAGTGTTCCATGGCACTCCAACCTGGGCGACAGAGTAAGACTCCAGCTCAAAAAAAAAAAAAAAAAAAAAAAGAACAAGCTTCATCCCCTGATTCTCATAGCTCCTCATACTTTGATCATAAAACCTGTTACCTTGATTGTTTCTATTGTCAAATTGTTAGGGTCTCCATGAGGACTGAGACCAGTCTATCTTAATCTCATTTGAGTCTTTGAAGCCACACACAGATCCTGGCACAGAGGAAACACTCAATATTTCTTCAATAAATTATTAACTGATTGACTAATTCTTTATCCACATGGGGCAATATAGTCTTTTTATTGTATTATAAATTGAAATTTTATAATTGTATATATTTATGGATGTTGTGATGTATGAATAATGTAGAATAATTAAATCAAGCTATTGCCATGTACATTGCCTCAAATGCTTATCCTTTCATGATGAGAACACATGAAATTTGCTCTCTGCCATTGTGAAATGTACAATACATTGTTATTAACTACACTCCTCATGCTGTGCAAAAGATCTCAGAAAAACATTTCTCATGTCTTACTGAAACCTTGTATCCTTTAAATATCATCTCTTCATTCTCCTCTCCCCCCAGCCTCTGTAACCACCATTCTATTATTTGCTTCTATGAGTTATATTATTTTAGCTCCCACATATAAGTGTGAACATGCCTATTTGTCTTTCTGTGCCTGGCTTATTTCACGTAGCTTAATGTTCTCCAGTTCTATCCATGTTGCTGCAAAAGACATTATCTCATTATTTTTATGGTTGAATAGCATTCCAGTGTGTGTGTGTGTGTGTGTGTGTGTGTGTGTGTGTGTGTGTGTGTGTGTGTCACATTTTCTTTATCCAATCATCTGCTGATGGAAACTTAGATTTATTCCATAACTTGGCTATTGTGAAAGAGTGCTGCTGTGAGCATAAGGGAGCAGTCATCTCTTAGACAGATTTCAAATCTTTTGGGTAAATGGGCCAATATATTATTGAATCTCTTTCCATCTCTCTCTTAGATGCTGGCTCCACACACACAAAGGATTTATATGGACCTTCCTTGGACCTGTCTGCGCCATCTTCTCTGTGAGTGATAGATGACATCAGAGCGTTCTTACTGCCCAGCTGTGGGGCATTCAAGAGCAGGTGTTTAAGGTGGTTTACAGGCAGGATGACCAATCATTGTAGCTTGCCTGGGACTGTATGAATGTCCCCAGGATACTGGAATTTCAGTTTTAAAATCAGGACTGGGCTGGGAGCAGTGACTCATGCCTATAATCCCAGCGCTTTGGGAGGTTGAGGCTGGGGATCCCTTGAGACTAGGAGTTTGAGATCAGCCTGGGCAATATAACAAGAGCCCATCTTTACAAAAAAATTAAAAATTATCCAGGTGTGGTGGCATGCAACTGTAGTCCCAGCTACTAGGAAGGCTGAGGCAGGAGAATCTCTTGAGCCCAGGAGTTTGAGGCTGCAGTGAGCTATGATCACACTACTGCACCCTAACCTGGGGCAACAGGGCAAGACTCTGTCTTTCAAAAAATAAAATTAAAAATAAAACCAGGATTGGGAGGTTTCTTGGGACGTGGGACTTTTGGAGAAAATAGGGAAGATTCCATGAAAACTGGAATGAGTTGGTCACCCTAGTTGCAGGACAAGAATGTGCCTGAGATACCAGGTATTTTATCTGGTGATTTTCTGTGACTACTGTGAAATACAAATCTTCTTACATGCTGGGTTAGGCTAGGAGAAAGATTTTGCAGATGTGGGATTTGTTCAATATACCTTGGGGGGTTTCTACAGATTAACTTGGTTTTACTTCTGATGACCTTCTGGATTGTGAAAAGCAAGCTCTCCTCACTCAACAGTGATATGTCCACCCTCCAGAACACAAGGTGAGATGGAGCAGAAGGTGCATACCACCTCAACCCCATGCATGGTACCGAGTTCCTGATGTCCTTTTGCAGGGATTCTAGGGAATTCAGAGGACAGAGGTCCAGTCACATCTCCTTGGCAGTTAGCTCTGATGCCATGGTTTGCTACTGACACCCATGCCAAAAGCATTCTATCTATTCGTAACCCCAGTAAAAGAATTTAAAAATTCCTCAACTACAGAGTTGACATTGTCCAAACAAATAAAGATTGCGTTCGTAACCCTATGACAAAAATCTGAAGAGCATTTACTTGGGAGGGACCCAAAAACCAAAATTATCTCCTTTTTTTTTTTTTTTGAGTTGAAATCTGACTCCATTGCCCAGACTGGAGTCCAGTGGCACACTCACGGCCACCCCCAGCATCAATCTGCTGGGCTCCAGTGATCCTTCTGCCTGAGCCATCCAAGTAGCCAGTAGGCTGATCTCAAACCCGTAGGCTCAGGCAATCCTCTCACCTCAGCCTCCCAAGGTGCTGGGATTATAGACGTAAGCCACTATACCTGGCATGCTCGCTTGCTCTCTCTCTCTATTTTTTTTTTTTTTTGAGTCCTTTGTAGTACAGGACTCTCCCACTAGGAAAGTGTTCTAGGAACCCATCAGTTTTGAGAAGGTTGTGTCACGATTTGCAGAAGAAACATCCTAAGTTGTGGCAAACAGATGACTGGTTCTTCCACCATGACAATACACCTGCCCCCATTGCACTAAATGTTCAGCAGTTTTTCATCCAAAATGGTATGACCCCCAAACCCCACCTCCCTATTCACCCGATCTTACCCCTAGTGACTTTTTTTTGTCTCCTCCCAATGGAAAAAAGTCCTCAAAGGGAAATGTTTTGCCGATGTGGAAGAGGTGAAACAAAAGATGGCATAAGCACTAAAAGGCATCAAAATTGAAGAGTTCAAAAGTTGTTTTGAGCAGTGGAAAAAGCATCTCAATAGGTGTATTGCATCAAATGGGGAGTAGTTTGAAGGTGACTGAAGCTTAAACATGTAAGAATAAACCCACAATTTTTATAAATAAATTCCATTTCTTGGGGGAGTCCCCCCTCATAGAATTCTGTGAAACACTTAGGAAATTGCATGACTGCTTCCAGAACCTCCATGCCCTTTCACTTCCTGCACCTTCATACATGCTCGTCCCACTGACTTCCTGCACACCTCCCCCTGGAGAAATCAGGTTCACTGTCCACATAAGGCATCTTCTTAAAGACTGGGAAGTCCTTTGCTTTCCTCAGCTTTGTAAAAATTAATGGCTTCTCTTCTGTGCAAAGCATTCTCTAGGTCAGTTCATTGAGAGAGAGAGAGAGAGACAGAGAGAGAGAACCAGAAGGGTCTTAGATGAGAGGTGGGCAGTGGTATATTGCACTTCACAAATATTATAAGTGATTGTTTCTGTCTTTCCACAAGACTCTAAGGTCTGTGAAAACAGAAATTTTGTCTTTCAAGCACACGGTATGTCCTCAGTAATGTTGGTGGAATAAAATTAGGGATCTTCATGAAACATCATTATCTTTTTGAAGTCTACATTATGAAGATTTGCTACTGTCCTCAGTCCAAGTCGAAATGCCAGCCATCAAGGGCCCAAATAACTTTTTTTCTGAGAGAATCTCTCACAGTAAAGATCAGAGTTGACCACAACTCAGTCTGAGAACATTGACAGTAAAGATGAAAGTGGAAGATGCCTCCGTCAGAGGCATCCATGGGGTAGAGAGGAGAATGGCCTTGATCCTGTGGCTCTAGGTGCAACAAGCCTCCTTTCTCATCCAACCCAGGATGCTGACATTTAAAGCGACAGCTCAGCTCTTCATCCTGGGCTGCACGTGGTGTCTGGGCCTCCTGCAGGTGGGCCCGGCCGCCCGGCTCATGGCCTACCTCTTCACCATCATCAACTCCCTGCAGGGATTCTTCATCTTCCTGGTCTACTGCCTCCTCAGCCAGCAGGTACTACCCAGCTCCCACCCAGGTCTCTCCCGATCCCTGCCCCTCTCTGTGAGCTGATCCCAGAATGTGCTTTCTTCTGCAGGTCCGTGAGCAATATGGGACATGGTTCAAAGGGATCAGGAAACTGAGAGCTGAGTCTGAGGTGTACACATTCTCCAGCAGGGCCATGTCAGATGCCTCCAAACCCAGCACGGTAAGATCACGCATCACTCCTAGAGCACTTTGCTGACGCTCCACTGGAAGAGCATGCACCTGTCACACTGGGCAACCTGGGAACACAGCACGGGATGCCCTAGGATGGCTCACATGTGGCGGTCCTTGACTCATTAGCCATTAGCAACAGTTTCTGTTTAAATGTTTGTTTGTTTGTTTGTTTTACTCCTTTGCTCTTACTCCTTAGGGAACCATGTTCATCTTGACCTATGCAAATGAAGACTCTTACTGAACACCTACTATGTGCCATTCATGGTTAACTAAATAAGCAGGAATTGGTTATCTGAAGCAGTGATGCCAATTCTACTGAAAAACACATTATAGAATTCTCTTCCCCTACTTTCATTCACTGTGTGTATGTGCTCACCTTCACCCTTGCACATGACTGTCTTCTCATTCTCCACATGTGTGGAAGCACCCACTTTGTGAGAAACATGGCAAATGTGCTTTTTAATTTGTCTTTATTAGAAGAAACAAAACACTTAATTCATAAGCAGAAAAAGATGCTGCAATGAGTTAAATAAGCAGGGATTAATGATCTGAAACCAATGCCCAAGCTGCGTAGGGTCATAACACCATCATTACCCCCATGTCACTCCATGCCACCCTTCTAAAAGAAGAACAATAAGATACAGTATATATAATCATAAAAGTTATGTGAAATAAGTGTTAAGTTGAATTGAAGACTTTCCTTAAAAGTCAGTAGTAGTGCCTGGTCAGGTCATCTCAACAGGCATAAACACTGTAAAACCAGGGAGGAGAATCAGAGCAGACTTAGGAGAAACCCCAGCAATATGAATCATACCAAGTACTCTATGTTAAGTTTATAAGACCATTTCTTATATATTTGTTCACACATCCTTCTCTTTAGTACTTGGAGATAAGTATTATTAGGCTTCCATCTGTAGGTGGAAGCAGTGAGAGTCAAGAGATTAAATGAACTGTTCATTCTCATTCCCAACAAAGATTTTTCCTTTTCCCCGGCAAGTGTTTCTCCCAACGTTGTCTTCACAAAGCAAACACAAGTCAGCAACATAAAAGAAAATCAACATTGTGCTCTCAAAAACACAAGCCAATGGGAATCTGGTTCAACTTTTCCTATTCTATCATATTATTATAGGTTGACAACGTGCACTTCATACTTTTGAGACTAATGCTTCCACCTACACTTCGGTTCCAACTCTCTTGCCTTCTTGGTAACTTACATTATTACTAACACATTCTGTCTCTGCCATATTCATCCTTGCCCTCTTCACAACATCCTTTTCACCTTCGTTGAAACATACTAAGTCTCTCCCTTATTAAATATTACAGTCATATATTTTAATCCCTCCCCCTTAGTCATCTATACACTCAAAACTGGCTGTTACTGCCATCATCTATTCCACCAAAATATCTCTCTCTTTGACCTCCAATGACCTTTATATCACTGAATGAAACGCATATTTTTTGGTCTTATCAGTATTCGATGCTGTGATTGAATACAAGTCATGTTCGACTTTAGCAATGACAAGAGGTGCTCAAAGTGGTTATTTTCAGCATTTAGACACTTCTGATTATGACGAACTACTGCAGGACATGTTGCTGTGTGAGACTTTCCGGATCTTCCGCTGTGCACATCACACACATTATTGTGCGTCTCAAACTTACCGTAAATGTATGCAATTGTTTAGGTGTGTTGGAGGTTCTGTTGCATACACATGCCTCCATTGTCGTTGTACTCCCACGACGTTCTCGAATTTCAAATACCACTTCAAAATGGTCTTGCACTCCTCAAACAACAACCATGCTTCCACCATTTTATTTGACTGTCCTGTCTGTCGCATGGTGACACTAGCTTTCATTTGATTAAAGCCATCTTTTGCGCGAACGTCACACTACACATTGATACCATAATTCAATGCAACTTTGAAAAGTAATACATAGATAGTATCTCTTAAAATGTGTATACATTCTTTTTTTATTTTAAAGATGTGGGGTATAATTCAGGGTTAGGTATACAAATGGTCATTATACAAGTAAAGTTTGGGCTTCACTTTGCTCCTCCCTTCACCTGGCTTGAGATCAGATATCCTTATTGATTAAGTGTGCCGCCGCCCCCAGTCCCTCCCCTGGCAGTTTCCCACTACTGCCAATTCCTTTCTTATAGTATTATGATAATTGTTCAGGGTCCACTTATGAATGACAACATGTGGTGCTCAGTTCTTTCTTTCTGTGATAGATTACTGAGTATTATAGACTCTAAATCCATCCAAGTTCCTACAAAGTTCATAATTTTGTCGTTCTTTATGTTGGCATAATATTCCATCATGTATATGTACTACATTTTTTTATCCAGCCTACTTTCTTTTATTAATTAAAATTTTATTTTTTTGGTTTTTTTATTTTCCATTTTTTAAATTATAGCCACCCTAGAAGTATGAAGTGGAATTACTTTTTTTTTAAGATGTGGGGTACAATTCAGGATTAGGTATGCAAGTGGTCATCGTACAGGTAAAATTTGGACCTCCCTTTGGTCATCACTTTGCCTGGTTTGAGGTCGGGTACCCTTATTGATGTTGATGTTGTGTCTTCCCTCCTCCCCACCATGGAAGTATCTCTCTACTGCCAATCCCCTTCTTATAGTATTATGGTAATTGCTCTGGGTCCACTTATGAGTGAGAATATGTGGTTCTCTGTTCTTTGTTTCTGTGATAGATCACTGAGTATGGTAGACTCTAAATCCATCCGAGTATCTGTGAAGTCCATATGTTTATCCTTCTTTATGACTGCATAATGTTCCATTGTGTATAGGTACCACATTTTTTTTATCCAGTCCAGTTTCAATGGGCAGCCTGGTTGGTTCCATGTTTTTGCTATTGTGAATAGTGCTGCAACAAACATGTGTGTGCAGGTATCTTTTTTGGTAGAATGATTTGAGTTCCTCCAGATATATTCCAAATAGGGAGATTGCTGGGTCATATGGAAGATCAATGTCTAGTTCACTTAGAAATCACCACCCTGTTTTCCTAAAGGTTGCACTGGTTTGCATTCCTACCAACAGTGTAGAAGTGTTCCTTTTTCTCTAAGTCCTCGCCAGTATCTGTTGTTGCTTGTTTTATTAATGATGGCCATTCTTACTGGGGTTAGATGGTATCTCAATGTGGTTTTGATTTGCGTTTCTCTGATGATTAGTGAAGTTGAACACTTTTTCATGTGTTGGTTGGCTGCTCGTATATATCTTCTTTTAAGAAGTGTCTATTCATGTCTTTTGCCCACTTTTTAATGGGATTGATTATTTTTCTCCTTTCAGCACATTTGAGTTCCTTATAGCTCCTTTAATCCATCTTGAGTTAATTTTTGTATATGGGAAGACATCAGGATCAAGTTTCATTCTTCCACATGTAGCTATCCAATTTTCCCAGCACCATTTGTTGAATAGAGTGTCCTTTCCCCAGTTTATGTTTCTATCTGCTTCATTAAAAAGATCAGTTGGTTGTACATATTTGGGTTTATTTCTGGAATCTCTATTCTGTTCCACCAGTTCATGTGTCTGCTCTTGTACCAGTACCATGCTGTTTTGGTTACTACAGCCTTGTATTTGAAGTCAGTTAATGTGATGCCTCCAGCTTTGCTCCTTTTGCTTAGGATTGCTTTGGTTATTATGTCTCTTTTTTTATTCCATATGAATTTTTAGGAATGTTTCTCTAATTCTGTGAAAAATAATGTTGGTAGTTTGATAGGAATTGCATTGAATCTGTAGATTACTTTGGGTAATATGGTCATTTTAACAATGTTGATTCTTCCAATCCATGAGCATTGGATGTTTCTCCATCTTTTTGTGTCCTCTACAATTTCTTTCATCAGAGTTTTGTAGTTCTCCTTATAGAGATCTCTCACTTCTTCCTGGGTATTTTAGACTTTTGACTGCTGTTGTAAATGAAATTGAGTCCTTAGTTTGATTCTCAGCTTGCACTATTGGTATATAACAGTGCTACTTGCTTGTATGTGTTGATTTTGTGCCTTGAAGCTTTACTGAATTCATTTATCAAGTCCAGAAGTCTTTTGGATGAGTCCTTAGGGTTCTTTAGGTATAAGATTATATTGTCAGCATACAGAGATATTTTGTCTTCTTCTTTTCCAATACGGATACACTTTATTTTTTCGTTACTCTGGCTAGGACTTCTAGTACTATATTGAATGATAGTGGTAAAAGTGGGCATCCTTGCCTTTTTCCAGTTCTGAGGGAAAGTGTTTTCAATTTTTCTCCATTCAGGATGACATTGGCTATGGATTTGTCATATAATGTTTGCATTATTTTGAGGAATGTTCCCTCTATGCCTGTTTTGCTGAGGGTTTTTATCATGAAGGGATACTGGATTTTACCAAATGCTTTTTCTACATCTGTTGAAGTGATCATGTGATTTTTGTTTTTAATTCCGTTTATGTAATGGATCACATTTATTGATTATGTATGTTGAACCACATTTGCATCCCCGGGATGAAACCCACTTGGTTGTGATGGTATTATATTTTTATGTACTGTTGAGTTTGCTCTGCTAATATTTTGTTGAGGGATTTTGCCTCTGTTCATAAGGTATATTGTCTGTAGTTTTCTTTTTTGGATGTGTCTTTTTCTGTCTTTGGTATCAGGGTGATACTGGCTTCTTAAAATGAGTTAGAGAGGATCCCTTCCTCTTCAATCTTGTGGAATAGTTTCAGTAAGATTGGTATCCATTCTTCTTTGAAGGTCTGGTAGAATTCAGCTGTAAGTCCTTAAGTTGTGAGTTCATAAGCTAGGTTTATTCCACCTAGCTTGGTTTGAGAAACACTCCCATTTTCTGTATTGGTCTTTCATTGTCTTTTTTTAGCCAAATACTCCATTTTATGGATATACCTTATCTTATTCACGCATCAACCTGGTAGACATCTCAGTTTTTCCACTGTTTTCCTATTATGAATGTTATGAACACTTGCATACAAATTTTTGTGTGGACATGTTTTCATTTCTCTTGGGTATATATCGAGAGTGGACTTACTGGATTGTATGGTAATGCCGTGTATAACATAGTGAGTAACTGTTCATGCTTTTCATAGTGCCCGCACTATTTGTTGTTCACTTAATCAATGTCCAACAGTTCCAATTTTCCCTACATTACACCAAAGCTTGTCATTGTGTGTGTGTGTGTGTGTGTGTGTGTGTGTGTTTGTGTGTGTGTGTGTGTGTGTGTGTTTATTTTAGCCATCCTAACAGATGTGGAGTATTTTCTCATTGTATTTTCATTTGCATCTCCCTAATGACTAATGATAAGCTCGTTTTCATGTTTTTATTGACCATTTGGAGAAACAGCTATTCAAATTATTTGCCAATTTTTAATTGAGGTATTTGTCTTTTAATATTAAGTTGTAAAAGCTTGATATATGTTCTGGATATAAGTCTCTTGCCACATGATTCTAATGCAGAAACATTTTTTTTTAATCTTTTTTTTTTCTTTCATCACTTGTACTTTGAATTCCATACCTAAAAATCTATTCCTTAACCCAAGGTCACAATGATTTACTTCTCTTTTTCCTAACAGTTTTTCAGTTTTAGCTCTTACATTTAGGTCTGTGATCCATTTGGGGTTTATTTTTTTATGCAGTATGACGTAGGGGTTTAACTTCATTCTTTTGCATGCTGATGTACAGTTATCCCAACAATATTTCTTATATAGACCGTTCTTTCTCCCAATAAATTGTCTCATCATCCTTGTTGAAAAACTGACCATAAATGTTGAAGGTTATCTCTGAACTCTTGATTCTATTTCATTGATCTAGATGTCTAATCCTGATGCTCATATCACACTGCCTTGATTACTATAACTTTGTAGTAAGTTTTAAATCAGAAAATATAAGTCTCTAAATTGGTCCTTCTTTTTCAAGCTTCTTTGATTACTGTGAAGCTTCTCCATTTCCACATAAATTTTAGGATCTTCCTGTCGATTTCAGCAAAAGAGTTAGCTGATATTTTGTTATTAAAGATTGTGTTTAATCAGTGCATCAAGTTGGGGAGTACTATCTTCTTAACACTACTAAGCCTTCCAATATATGAACAATACTAAATCTTTTCGTATCTTTAGATCTTCTTTAATTCTTTTAGCAATGTTTATAATTTTCAATGTACAAACCTTACACTTTATATAATATCATTTTTACAAATTCTTTATCAGGAGAACTATAATGAGAACTATAATCCCATCTCCTGGAAAATGAGGAAAACACTAAACTGTCATCCTTTGGGCCAAGAGTATGAAAAAATGCTGGGTTTCATGTTTGTAACAATAACTCTTCATGGCACCATTGCAGGAGAAAATACTTTGACACTTAGGTGCTAGAAAATTGGAGTTTTCTGGTCCATGCAGCATGTGCAGCTAACTCCCCACATGGTCAAGGAGTTACAACCCAATTACACACAGACCTTGGATTAAGTCATTTGCTTCAATTCCCTTTTCTAAAATGATTCTTCCCCAAGTTGAAAACATGTAACCAGGAAAAGCAGCCTTAATAGACTTTCTTAAGATTGCTTAGAGAGGAAATTATGGTTTAGTCCAGAACCTTTATGAGAAGTGAATGACTGATCACAGTTGCTCAGCGCTTTCCTGATTTAATACAGAGAGCCCCCATCCTAGAAAACATCTCAGTTATAGGCAAACCAAAACAGCTGAGCTCTCTTGCCTGCATGCATAATCTTCATCACTCTCAATTTCTAATATGCATTCAACATCGATCTTCACTCTCTATTTCTAATATCCATTCAACAAAATAGATCCAATTCTTACCTTCACGGAGGTTACAGGTAATTTTTTTTAATGTTCCTTTGACTAGAGTAAAATCAGAACTCTGTACACAGTCTCTACATCTTGTATATTTTATAAGCTGAGCTATGGAAGTTTAAACTGTGCATTTTGCAAGGTATGTTTATTGACAGCATGTTATTTTACCCTCAGCGTGAGGTTTATGCAAGATCTAAATCCAGATCTAAAATATATTCCCTACAGGCTCCCACTGACTAAATCTGTATCAATTTGAACATCAAGGAAAATGACCATAAATTATTACAGCATGCTAAATTTTAAAATCCATGCACTCATAGTGATACCCAGAATACAAGCCAATAAATATATGTAAATTATGATAGACTAGAAAATCATGGCTTTTCAACATTTAGTAAATGACCACCAAAATCACTCGTTGTTAAAGAATAAGGAATTCCTACAGTGCCAAAGAATCATCTCACAAATTACTGATTAATTACAAGAGCTAAAGTATACATTTACAATGTGGTGATCTGACAGTCACCACCTGAACTTAAAGATCAGGCTTAACATTATTAGTAGTGGGGCAATATGACATGATATAACTCCCGATAAGACATAAAGTCGCAACATCATCTTTGTTGCAAATAAAGAATTATTGACAAATCGACCTAACCTCAATCTAATCTAGTCTTTAGGTGGAAGATTGGCCAACTGGAACATGTAGGCCAAATCCAGGCTGCTGTCTGTTTTTGTAAATAAAATTTTATTGGAACACAACCACACCCATTCGTTGGCTGCCGTCAAGCTACAATGTCAGAGTTGAGTCATTGTGATAGAAACTGTAAAGCCACAGAGCCAAAAATATTTTCTATCTGACCCTTTATAGAAAAAGAAGAGCTGGGCCCTGCTCTTCCAGACCTGACTTTCTGTCTACATGAAGTACAGTGACAGAGGAACAAGTTAAATGACATAGTGAGAAAAAACAAATAGGCAAATCCAGAATATGAGACATTTAACAAGAAAATTGGCCTGGACTCTTCTTTTTTTTTAATTTAAAGATGTGGGATATAATTCAGGATTAAGTACATAGGTGGTCACCATACAGGTGAGGTGTGGTCCTCCCTTTGGTTCCCAGTTTGCCCGGTTTGAGATGAGATTAGGTACTCTTATTGATGTTATGTACCCCCTCCTCCCCTGGCAGTATCCTTCTACTGCCAATCCCTTTCTTTATCTTTATTTTTATTTCTTTGTAAGTTGGAGTCACTCCCTCGCCCAGGCTGGAATGCAGTGGCACAACAGGGCCACCCCAACACTGACCGGCTGGGCTCTGGTGATCCCTTCAGCTTAGCCTTTCATGTAGCTGGAACTACAGATGCACACTACCACGCCCAGCTAATTTTTTGATTTATTGCGGAGACGAGGACTCACCATGTTGCCCAGGTTGGTCCCAAACCTGCGGGCTCAGGAAATCCTCTCACCTCAGCCTTTCAATCCCTTTCTTATAGTAGTATGATAAATGTTCAGTGTCCACTTATAAATGAGTACATGTAGTATTCAGTTCTTTGCTTCTGTGATAGATCACTGAGTATCACAGACTCTAAATCCATCCAAGTTGCTGCGAAGTCCATAATTTTGTCCTTCTTTGTGGCTGCATATACCACATTCTTTTTTTATCCAGTCCACTTTTGATGTGGCTTGGACTCTTCTAAAGTCATTGTCATGAATAAAGGTAGCTAGGGGCTGTTCTAGATTAGGAGACAAAAGCAACAGAACAATCAAATTCAATGTCAATTTCAGTGAAACTTTAGTTCAGATATATACAATAAAATATATTTTAGAATCAATCCAGGTAATTTGAATATGTATTATATATTTAAAGTTATTGTGAAATCATTAATGTTCTTGGGTGTGATAATAATGTAATGGTTATGTAAAGAATATTTTTATTCTTATAATTTGTTGAAGAAATACTAAAAACTGAAGTGTCATGATGTCTGCCACTGACTAACAAATGTTTTGCATATATAAATGTGTGTCTATAGATTTAGAGAGGTTTTTTTTAGGATGGCACTATATTAATATTGTTCAATCTCACCAGGTATGATGGCTCATACTTGTAACCCCAGCACTTTGGGAGGGAGGCCAAGACGAGAGTGTTCCCTGAACCCAGCAGTTCAAGACCAGCGTGGGCAACTTGATGACACATCATCTCTACAATAAATCAAAAAAATTAGCTGGGCATGGTGGTGCTCCCATAATTCCAGCTGCTTGGAAGGTTGAGGCAGAAGGATCACCTGAGCCTAGCAGGTCAAGGCTGCAGTAGCCATAAGCGTGTGCCACTGTACTCCAGCCTGGGTGACAGGGTGAAACTCTGATTCAAAAAATATATATATTGTTCAATCTAGATGAAGAATATGTTAAATGTTTATTGCATCATTCTTCCAAATTTTCTCTGTTTAACAACTATAAATAAAGGTGTCAGCAGAGCAAATGCATTAATTTGTCAAGAATGTGTTAAAGGTAAACTCTCATAGATTCCTAGATGTCCAGATCAAATGCCTTTTTCTCCTCACAAAACTAATTTCATAAATATTTTACAAAACAATAAATTTGCATGGATAATTATGATGGGTATAAAAATTAAGCACAATTATTAAAATGTTAGAAGAAAATGGAGGGGATTTCTGCTTCTGCTTTGGAAATGAAAAATGAAAGAGTATGGCTCCCAAATCAACAATAAGAAAATCCAGATAAACTATAAAATTATTGATTTTCCTTGAACCTATTAGAGACCTGAGATCATGGGACAACATAGTAGCCTGAAATCAGAGGAAAGACAGGATCATCTAACGAAAGACCATTAGGAGTACTGGCTAACTTGTGGCCTACCACAAAAGAAAATATCATACAATGATTAAGAAGAACACATTTAAATTTCTAATGAATTGAAAAAGGCAAAATGTGGTCAATCATGAGAGTATAGACACTCTAAGGAGTAGAAAGAATGTGTAGAGAGCCTCTCTGAGATGCAGCCACATACAGAAGGTCTACTGCTTAAAGTGAAGGAATGAGACAAGCCCTCTGTCAAAGGAGCCCCCACCCTAAGCACAAGATGGCAAGGTAACACTAGAATAAATTCAAGCCTGAGGCTCACGAACTCCTACCAGACTCAACCTCCCACAAAAATAACCAAGTAGAAATAAAGATGTGCCCATTTCCAGACACAAATAATACTTATCTTGTGTCTACTGTCTTACAGATATTGTCCAGCAGTCAATCAAAACTTACAAAACACAAGCAAAAGCAAAAGCAAGGAAAACTAACCCACAAAGAAATCAACAAAACCAAAGTAATAAACTGAGAATTTAAGACAACTATGATTAATATTTTATAGACTCAAGTGTAGCAGTTCTCATCTGGGGGACAACTTTACCAGAGGGAACGTTTAGAAATTTCTGGAGGCATTTTAGTTGTCGCAGAGATTTCTACTGGCATCTAGTGAGTAGATAAGCATATATAAATGAGTAGAGGTAAGAGACACTGCTCAGCATTCTACAATGTACATGATAGTCCCATGCACAAAGAATTACCCCCCAAATGTCAATAATGCTGAGATTGAGAAAACCTGACTTACATTATTCAGATGCTAAGAACAAGTGTCTTTTTTCTCCATCAGAAACAGAAAATTTATGTAGCAACATATGAGGTATAAAGAGAAAGTTACTTTTAACAGTAAATGTCATGTTCTTTTCTACCCCCCCCAAGGTTGAGAAACCCTGTTCTACTGGAAAAGATGAACAATATGCATGAATATATGGGAAATTTCAAATGGTGGATGTAAGAAAGAAAATGTGGCACATACACACCATGGCATACTACACAGCCATAAAGAATGTGCAGCAAGATGGAGGTAGCTGGAGGCCATTATCCTTAGTGCATTAACACAGAAACAATGTACTCCCATGAGTACACACTGGGAGGTAAACACTGGGTACTCATGGACATAAATATGGGAGCAATCGACACTAGGATTTCTAAAGGGAGACGAGAGGAAAAGGAGCAAGGGCTGAAAAACTACCCTTTGGGTAGCATGCAAACCATTTGGGTGATGGGCTTCATAGAAGCCCAACCCTCACCATCACACAGTATACCCATGTAACGAACCTCGAATAAGTGTATAAAGCAATGTAACCCTGAATAAATGCATATGTAAACCCGAATAAAAAATGAAAAATAAAATAAATGTCATAATTTAATACTTTACTCATAACATTCTCTAATCATGATAAAAATCCAAAGGTATAGAATAGAAAATTTTACTACCTCCAAGTTTAGTTTCTAGATGATAAAACAGTCCATAAACAAATCCTAAGGATAGGATAAAATATTTAAAATATTATAAAAAGAGATTAACATCTATAATGAAGAAAAACTTCTAAAATGTATAATACAAAGGCTAATGAGATATTAGAATGAAAAATGTATAGGTTACTCACAGAAAAATAAAAGCAAATTGCTAATAAATATGCAGCAATTGAGGAAATGAAATTAACACAGCAAAAAACTAATATTGTTAAGCATTAGATTGGGAAATCAACAAAGTTGGACAATATTCAATATTAGTTAGACCAGGGTTAAATGGATATTCCCGTGTGGTACTAGGGAAAATTTATGTGGATACTTTATTCAGCAATTAGTACTATGCATGAAAAATTTAAGACACACGTATCCTAAGGCCCAGCAATCACACTTCTTTTAATCTACCTTAGAGAAACAATCCTATGTTCACAGGAAGATATTTACAAGACAGTTTACTGCAGTATATTTGCAAGAATGAAAAATTTCACAGTACACAAGCAACCATTGATAAAGAATGGTAAAATAAACTGGGACATATCTGTACAAGTAAAAAAAAAATTAAGATGCATTAAGATATATCTATAGTATAGCTCCCAACTAACAAATCTCCAATATACATACCTGAGTGTTAAAAAAGCAAGTCAAAATACAATATACACAGCAATATTGAGTTAATATTTACAACTATCACAGTAGTATATATTTTTATAGGTGCAAAATGAAGCACCTAATTTTGAGAGCAGTGATTAAAGTGTGTGATAGCTTCATCTGTAATGTCTGAGATTTTTCAACAAGAATGTATTATTACTAATATGATTTTTAAAGTTATAACTTTGGCCTTGGGTTTATAAGACAGAATGCACATCATAATAGATAAGATTTCTGCTGTGCAGTGTGGCGATTCCTAAAAGCTCTAAAAATTGACCTTCCATATGACCCTGCAATCCCCCTACTGGGAATATACCCTGAAGAACATAAATCACTCTATAAAAAAGATACCTGCACATGTATGTTTATCGCAGCGTTGTTCACAATAGCAAGAACCTGGAAACAACCATGCTGCCCGTCAAAAGAGGACTGGATTTTTAAAATGTGGTACATATACACGATGGAATACTATGCAGCCATAAAAAAGATACCTGCACATGTATGTTTATCGCAGCGTTGTTCACAATAGCAAGAACCTGGAAACAACCATGCTGCCCATCAAAAGAGGACTGGATTTTAAAAATGTGGTATATATACACGATGGAATACTACGCAGCCATAAAAAAGAACAAAATCATGAATTTCGCAGCAACCTGGATGGAACTAGAGTCTATAATACTGAGTGACCTCTCACAGAAACAAAGATCCGAATATCACATGTTCTCACTCATATAATGGACCTTGAACATCCAATGTAATACTATAAGAAAATGACTGACGGTACTGGGAAACTATGGTGGGGGAGGGGGATGGGATTAACAGTAGCAAATATCTGTCTGGGGATGGGAAAACACCTCTTATCAACAGGGTGCCTGAATGAAACGTAATTGTACACCTAACCCTTAACTGTACCCCACAAAACCATAATAAAAAATATTGATTAATAAAAATAAATAAATAAATAAATAAATAAAATGGTATTTATCACCAAAAAAAAAAAAAAAAAAGATTTCTGCTGTGCAAACTGAAATTGGGGCAGTATCCAAGAAGGCATTCAACAAAATCTCTAATAGGGATATTTTAAATTACAATATAAGCATGTAGTACTTATGTACTTAACAACAGAGTGTAAAGAGTAAGGAGTGCCTTATGGGTGTTTGTAAAAACTGTTTTCTCAGTGATTACTCACCTCTGCTTTGACATGATGATCAAAGACAAATACAGAAGATAAATAATGCTAAAATTTCTTTTTTTTTTTTTGAGTTGGGATCTCACTCTGTCGCCCAGGCTGGAGTACAGTGACATGCTCACGGCCACCCTAGCATCAACTTGCTGAGCTCCGGAGTTCCTTCCACCTCAGCCTTCCAAGTAGTCAGAACTACAGGTGTGTGCTACCATACCTGGCTAATTTTTTTTCTTTTCTTTTCTTTTCTTTTGTCTTTTTTTTTTATTGTAGAGATGAGGCCTCGCCAAGTTGCTCAGGCAAACCACTCGCCTCAGCCTCCCAAAATGCTGGGATTACAAGTTGAGCTACCAAGCCCGACCAGTGCTAAAATTTCTAAAGAACAGTAGCAGTCTGGGAATACAGGCAACTCTGGAGTACCAGCCTCTTCAGACCTTATATGTGTGAGTGTTGGGAGCTGCAGATCTGACCTCAGCATGGAGGTCATGATGCTCTGAGTGGAGCAAGAACAGTCAGATAGGGACTTGCATGGACTCATCTTCTTCCTGTCCCTTATGGAGAATTCTGTCTTAGGTCATTCAACTTCTCCTGCCTTCCAGTTACTAAAACCCTAAGTTCTGTATTTGATTAATCAACCTTAATTTTGCAGGTCAGGGCAGCAAGTCAAAGATTTCAGACATATATGGGGTCCATGACCCTCAAGATCATGTCCATATGTCTACCAAATAATCAACCACTTCAAAGTTGCAATTCTTCCCTAAAATCCAAAATACTCACTAATAAGGAGTGGTTAAACAAATTAGAATTCAATCTCAATAGAAAAATCTATAGAGCTGTGAAAAGGGCTGAAGGAATATATACTTAAAAAGAAGGATTTCCAAATGAAAAATGACATTAACAGAATTTTTCATATACAAGTTTTTAAAATATATAGATGTTGGGAGCCGGCCATGGAGGCCCACTGAGCATTAGGGATCAGGAAGGGCCGTTGACCCCAAGACCACTAGGATGTGTTCGGAAGCTATTGACCCCATATCCTGCCCCTTTCTACTCAGCACTAACCAGATTAAGCTCCTGTGAGCTCAAAACATAAAAACTCTGAGACTGGGACGAACACGAGCTAACTTTAGAAGCTCATTGCTCCCATTCTTCCACAAACTCCAGTTTTGGCTTTCACACAACTTACAATTCAAACTCAGGTCACATCTAAGAGCCTTAGTATTGGTCACAGGCTTCTGTGTCATGATCTTAGGATTTATTGAAGTTGAATAAGGTGTAAATTGTAGAATATAGTTTTAGAAGACAGCCATTTTGTTGACAGAATGCGGCTGGGTTACTTGCAGGTAGCCCACTGTGAACTTTGGACTGGGCCCATTCCAAACATTCTGGGATGGGTCACTTTAGTTTGTAAAGTAAGTACTTAAGTCTCTATAGAATTGTTTAACTTGGTATTAGTACGAAAAGGGCTTATAGGTAATATGAAAAGGGTTTATAGGCAGTACGAAAAGTGTTTAAAGGCAGTCATAGATTAAGGTTTCATGGATTAGGTTATGGGATTATACCTGAAAGAACTCTGGTGGGTGGGGAATGCCCCTCACACACCTGACTGTGTATAAAAGACCCATTGTAATTCCCAATAAACGGCTTCTGCACTAGACAGGGGTCCAGTCTCTTTCTCTCTCTCTCTCTCTCTCTCTCTCTCTCTCTCTCTCTCTCTCTCTCTCTCTTTCTTTCTTCTCCCCCCCAATCGCCGATGCCATCTCCACCTTTGGGGTACCCTGAACCCGGCTGGAGCTGGTCTCCGGCAAGTGGCGCCTGAACGTGGGACCTCAGGGTAAGCTTTCTTTTTCTTTTTCTTTTTTGGGATGGATAGGACCTCACCCAGGGTGCCGCGGACCCCTCTGTAGAGACAGGCAGAGCAAGGAAGGGTGAGCAGTTTAAGAGCCGTGATAGAATCATGGGCCAGAGTGAATCTAAAGAAAGGAACATGCCTACTAGTATTTTGAACATATTGTCCGGTAGAGAAACCAATTGGCTTGCCTTTTGCATTTTGTATGCCTTAGCTTTACAGAATATTATCCGAGATGCTTTAAATCCATAGCACGATTTCTCTAAAATTCTGACCAAAAATAAAGACACTCCCCTGCTGGCTATAGCCTCAGCGCCTCCTTTAGATGATGAATTTTTCCCCGAGGAGGAAATGGAGTTGGAGGAGGAAGTGATTTGGTATCATAAGCAAAAAAATCTTGGTAATGTTGCCAAGGTACCTCCTCCCATACCCTTTACTAGAAATAAGGTGAAAACACCAAAATGCACACCTGGGTATGTGTCTCCAGCTAAAGTAGGTATGCAGGGAGCCGGAAAAAAGGCTGAGAAAGAAGGAGATTTTACCTGTCTTCTTGCTTTCCGGTAATTTATATGGAAGAAGGCACAGCAAATAAGGCACCTCACTGGGATCCGCTACCATATAAATTAATTAAGGAACTTAAAGAGGCTTATACTCGGTATGATCCTATGGCTCCTTATACTATTACTTTTATGGAACAATTTGTCACTCAGTGGATGACACCACAAGATTGGTGACAACTTGCTAAAAGCTGTTTGTCAGGAGGAGTCTATCTACTATGGAAAACTGAATCTGAAGATCAGGTAAGGATCCCGAGGGCTGTTAACCAGCAGAGGGATCCAAATCAGTTTCATATTTCTAGCAATATGTTGTTAGGAAAAGGATTATGACAGTCAACTAATCTTACCCAAGGAAGTTGTAATCCAGATAAATTCTTATGCAAGTGAGACTTGGAAGAAGTTACCTATTAATTCTACTCAGACTACCTCACTATCTGATCTTAAGCAGAAAACAGATGAAACTTAGGAGGAGTTTCTCTCTAGACTCACAACAGCAGTAAATAGAGTAATCTCTAAAGCAGAAGCAGCAGATATCCTTATTAAACAGTGGGCTTTTGAGAATGCTAACAGTACTTACCAAGCTTTGATTAGACCGATTAGAAGAACAGGACAATTAACTGATTATATCAGGCAGTGTGCTGATATTAACCCTGCCATTATGCAGGGTATGGCAATAGCCGCCGCCTTGAAGGGAGAAACTTATGCACAATTTTGTGCAGGGAATGCAAAATGGTAACAATAAATCAAAAAACAGCTCGGTTTTAACTTGTTATAACTGTGGGCAGCCTGGCCATATTAGTAGGGACTGCCCAGCTAAACAAGGGTTGCAGGAAGCCCTGATGCAACAGCCTAATGAGAGCTCTCGACCAAAGTCTCTGTGTCCTAGGTGTCAGAAAGGATTTCATTGGGGTAGAGATTGCAAATCCAAATTTCATAAAAATGGCACTCTGTTAACTAAACAACAATCTACAGTGCCGATTCCAGGAAAAGGGCAGAGGGGCTGGCCCTGACCCCAAATAACAATAGGGGCAGTTTCCAGCATGAACCCATTTGTTCCCTTTGTCCCAGCTCAGAACTCATCAGAGCCACCCCAGGGAGCACAGGACTGGACCTCCGTTCCTCCACCACAACAATATTAACTCCAGATGTTCCAGTTACCCCAATTCCAATGGGAGTGAAGGGCCCTCTCCCAGATGGAATAGTGGGTATAATATTAGGAAGAAGTTCCTTGTCTCTACAATGAGTTTCTGTGATTCCTGGAGTGGTGGACTCTGACTACACAGGGGAAATCCAGGTGCTTGTTGCTCCCCCTGGCAAAACTGTACAATTTTATGAAGGTCAAAGAAAAGCTCAGTTACTACTCTTACCCTATCATAAAATGGGCAAGTCTCTAACCGATAAGCCCAGGGGTGACTCTGGATTTGGCTCAAGCAATTTCACTTTCTGGGTTCAGGAAATTACTAACTCCAGACCTCTAAAAGCTTTACATATTCAGGGAGTTAAAATTAAAGGTCTGCTAGATACAGGGGCTGATGTTTCTTGTATTGCTGGGAAAGACTGGCCATCTTCCTGGCCAACACAAGCAGCCCCATCAGGACTCATTGGTATTGGTCGAGTGCCCTCTGTAGCCAAAAGTTCTCAAATCTTAAATTGGACAGATAACAAAACTTCAGGAACCTTTTGTCCCTACATCATTCCTTCCATCCCCATTACTCTTTGGGGATGCAATATTCTTGCTCAAATGGGCATGCTTCTGTATAGTCCAGATGACAAGATGTCAGCACAAACACTACAAATAGGATATGATCCCTTAAAGGGGCTTGGAAGGAACAGCAGGGCATAAAAGGACCTGTTCAGGTTGTAGAGAGGAAAGACCGGTCTGATATTAGCTTTTCAAATTTGCCCTAGGGGCCATCATTGTTCCTGAGGCTGCTGATCCCATTACCTGGAAAGATGATAAACCAGTTTGGGTGGAACAATGGCCCATGCCCTCAGAGAAACTTAAGGCAGCAAGAGAATTAGTTCAACAGCAGTTGGAAGCTGGCCATATAGAGCCTTCTGCCAGTCCTTGGAATACTCCTATATTTGTTATAAAAAAGAAATCTGGAAAATGGAGACTTTTACAGGATCTAAGAGCCATTAATGCCACCATGGAGGCTATGGGTGCATTGCAGCCCGGGCTGCCATCTCCGGTTGCTATTCCTGCTGATTATAACATATTCGAAATGCCCCCACTAACCTGAAGACTGAGATGGGTGGCATGGACCATGTAGACTCAAAGGAATAGACGTGGAGCAATGCCTACCAACCATTAAGAAGAGGAGCTGTTTTCTTTGCATATGGAAGTGTCATTACATGCTGAAATTTACAACACTCAGCTAAACAAGAATTGCACCATCCACCCTGCCAGCCAGAGGAAGGAGGAATACTGACACACCAGATGAGAGAACTTTCATTGCAGAACAAAAACTTCCCTCTCAGATTATCCCAAAATCAAGACAACACACTATCAGATGCTGTCTAAAAACTATAACAACGTCTTCAGCATCCGTCGTTCCCAATTACCAGCATGGGAGCAAATAGAGTTTCTGGCAGAAGAAGCAGGAGATATAGTAACTTCACAACATGCTAAAAACGTAAACAAAATAAGGGTTTTCACCTCCTTTGTCCTCTCCTATTCCTCCTACAACTCCAATTCCTGCTTTCCCTACTACTCTTGTTTCTTGTAATCTGTTCTGTGAGTCCCTTCACCTTTATCTGGAAAGGAAGGGCAGCCGTCTACAGCCGTGGCACCTAGCTCTGACTTTCAGTCTTTCTCTTTAACCTTCGGAGAAGGGGCAGGTGCCAAAGACCACGGCACCTATCCCCAGCCTCCAGTCTTTCTCTTTTACCTTCAGAGAGGGGGTGGGTGCCAAAGGCCACGGCACCTAACCCCAGCCTCCAGACTTCTCACCCCCCTTTTTTTCCACCCACATGTCTCTTCTCAAGAGGGTGGCTTGGACAAAGAACTTATGAAGGAAGCTCTTGTTCACCTCCCATTTGTTTCTAACAACACTGAGAAGGACTGCCTGATCATTTCACGAGATTCTGGATATCCAATATGGAGAGATTGTATTTATGACTCTAAAGTGGACTATTTTTTACCCTGTACAAAACATGACCTTATACTTCAAGGTTAGATGTGGAAAATCCCATCTCTGCTAGATGGCATATTAATGAATGGGTACCTCCAGTGTTAACATT
>NW_006965092.1:0-3012 GCF_000164805.1 Carlito syrichta
ATTTAAGCTGGCTGGCCAGCCAGCTGGCCAGTCCTCTAGCTAGATAACTGGCTGTCTTGCCAGCTAGCCAGCCAGGTAACTAGCTAGTTAAGCCAGCTAGTCAGCCAACTATCTAGTGAGCTGGTTATGTCATCTAGCTAGTTAAGTCAGGCAGCATTTCAGCTAACTATTTAGCGAGCTAGTTACGTCAGCTATCTAGTCAGGTTGCTAGTCAGCTATGTAGTTAAGTCAGCTAGCAAGTCAGCTAGCTAGTCAGCTAGATAGTTATGTCAGCTAGCCAGCTAACTAGCCCATTAGCTAGCTAGTTAAGTCAGCTATCTACACAGATAGATAGCTTGTTTGCTAGCTAGTTATGTTAACTTGATAATAAGCTAGTTAGTTAAGTCAACTAGCAAATCCGCTAGTTACTTAGCTAACAAGTTGGCTATGAACTCAGCTAGCTGGTCAACTAATTAGTGAACTTGCTCTCTTTCCTTCAGGTCAGCTGTCTAGTCGGCTCGCTTGCCAGACAACAGACGAACTCACTTGTCGGTTTGCTCACAGGCCAACAGGACAGCTAACTGTCAGGCCAACAGGACAGCTAACTAATCGGCTTGTTCACCAATCATGTAGTTAAGTCAGCTCACCCATAGCCTCGCTCACCAGCTTACTTGTTAAGGCAGCTCACACATTGGCTCACTTGCAGGCTGAGTAGTTTAGTTGGCTCAACTGAGGGCTCACTTGTTGGCCCACTATGTAATTCTTCTAACCAGACAGCTCACTCGCCAACTGACTAAAGTCAGCTGAGCAGTCAGCTCATTCGCTGGCCGACTATTTAATTCACCTGGCAAGTTAACTCACTCACCAGCCGACAAGTTAAGTCAGCTAACCGGTAGGTGGATTAGATGGCCAAGTAGTTAACTAAGCTAACCAATCAGTCAGCTAGTTAGTCCACTTTTCAGCCAAGTTAGCTCAGCTTATTAGTAGGTCGAATAGTTAGGCCAGCTAACTAGTTGGTCAGCTAGTCAGCCGACTAATTAGGTCAGCAAACCAGTCAACCAACTGGTTAAGCAAGCTAGCTGGTGGGCCAACAGGTCAGTCAACTAGTTTGCCCAGCTAACTAGTTGGCCAACTATTCGGCCGACTTGTTAAGCCAGCTAACAAGTCGGCCGATTTGTCAGCCAATGTGTTTAATCAGCTAAGTAGTCGGATGACACGACAGTCAACAAGTTAAGACACCTAGCTAACTCGTTAACCAACTAGTTAAGTCAGCCAATTAGCTCATTTAACAACTAGTTAAAACAGTTATCTAACTCATTAACCAACTCGTTAAGTCAGCTAGCTACCTCGTTAGCCAACTAGTTAAGTCAGCTATCTAAGTCAGCTAGCTAACAAGGTAGCTAAGTCAGCTAACTCACTAGTTAGCTAACTATTTAAGTCACCTACTTAAGTCTGCTACCTAACTAGATAGCTAGTTATTAAATCAGTTAGATATTCAGCTAGTTAAATAGTTAGCTAAATATTGAATTCAGGTAGTTATGTCAGCTACTTAACGAGTTTAGTCGGCCAGTTAAGTCAGCTAGCTAAGTAGTTTAGTCACCTAGATAAGTCAGCTAGTTAAGTCAACTTACTAATATAGTAAGCTGGTTAAGACAGCAAGCTGGGTAGTTAACTAGCGGGTTAAGTCAGCAGGTTGAGTGAGGTAGTTAGCTAGTCAACTAAAGGGTTAAGTCAGCTGATTGAGACAGCTAGCTAGCTAGTTACATAACGGGTTGAGTCAGCTGCATAAGTAGGCTAGCTAGATAGTTAGCTAATGAGTGAAATCAGCTGGATGAGTCAGCTAGCTAGCTAGTTAGCTAAAGAGTTAAGTCAGCCGGTTGAGTCAGCTAGTTAACTCATTAGCTAATGAGTTAAGTCAGATAATTAAGTCAGCTAGCTAGCACATTAGATAACGAGTAAGCTAACTAGTTAGCTAGTTCGTTAAGTCAGCTAGCTAGCTAGGCAGCTAACTATATAAGTGAGCTTGTTAGATAAGTAGTTTGCTGGTTAGCTTACTGTTTAAGTCAGCCACCTAGCTAGATACCTAGTTAGTAAGTTAACTATTAAATCTGCTGGCTAGATAGGTACCTAGCTAGTTAAATCAGCTAGTTAAATCAGCTGGCTAGCCAGCTGGCTAGCTAGGTAATGAGCTAGTTAAATCAGTTGGCAAGGCAGCTGGCTAGCTGGTTAATTCAACTAGTTAAGAAAGCTGAGTAGCCAACTGGCAAAGTAGGTAGCTAGCTAGTTAACTCAACTAGATAGCTACCTCCTAGCTAGTGATGTCAGCGAGTTAAGTCAGCTGGATAGTCAACTGGCTAACTGGTTAAATTATCTAGTTTAGTCATCTGTCTACCCAGTTGTGTAGGTAGGTAACTAGCTAGATAGGCCAGCTTACTAGCCAGGAGGCTAGCTGTTCAATTCACCTAGTTAAGTCAGCTGGCTATGTAGGTAGCTAGCTAGATTAGTTAGCTGGCTAGCCACCTTGCTAGCTTAAGTCAGCAAGGTAAGTCAGCTGGCTAGCTAGCTGGCTAGATAGGTAGCCAGCTAGTTAAGTCACTTGGTAGCCAGCTGTGTAATTTGTTAAGTCAACTAGTTAAGTCATCTGGCAACCAGCAGGCTAGATAGTTAAGTTAACTCAATAAGTCAGTTGGCTATCCAGCTGGTTAGCTAGTTAAAAAGCTAGTTAACTTAGATGCCTAGTCATCTGACCAGTTAGTTATTTCAACTAGTTAAGTCAGCTGGCTGGCTAGTAAATTAGCTATATAAGTCCGCTAGTTATGTCAGCTGGGTAGCTAGTTAACTCAGCTGGTTATGGCAGTTGGCTA
The DNA here is from genome assembly GCF_000164805.1 of Carlito syrichta. NCBI lineage: Eukaryota > Metazoa > Chordata > Mammalia > Primates > Tarsiidae > Carlito > Carlito syrichta. The sequence goes on from NW_006965092.1 coordinate 2,844, forward strand.
GCTAGATAGCTAGCTAGGTAGCTAGATGGTAATGACACTAATTAACACAGCTGACTAGCTAGGAAGCTAGCTGGTTAGTAAACTAATTAAGTCAGCTTGCTATCTAGTTAAGTGAGTAATTTACGTCAGCTGGCTAGCCAGTTGCCTAGGTGGGAAGCTAGCTAGTTAG
>NW_006965093.1:0-4463 GCF_000164805.1 Carlito syrichta
GCATGAAGAAAAAATATAATTATATTGCTTCATCATTTACAAAACACCATTATAAAATTCCCCACTTAAAATTTTATATTCTGACTCGAAGATGATGCAATATTTTAGAAATGAGAAGTAATTTACTATGATTAATTACATATGCTATATACTTGTATTTAAGGCCATTACAGATAATTTTACAAATCCGTTACCATTACTATTTAGATAATTCATAGTCATAAAGATAGTAGAAAGGCCATAACAAGTTAAGCATCCTAGAATGAAAAAAGTAGAAGGAATGATGGGGGATGATTAGGATGTGTCAGAACAGAGAGAAGGAATCAGAACAGGATGATAAGAATTCACGTGAATTGGTTAAGCATAGGAAATCAGAACACAATAGGATAAGGATGAGACAGCATTCAGACTTGGAGGCAACTTAGTGGAGGATATCTAAAGTAGAGTAAAAAGCATATTCATCCAGAAGAGTGGCCTGGCATGTAGAGTCAGAACTTAAGTGAACCAAGAGCAGCACCTCTGCATGAATGTGGCCTGATGTAGATATCAGAATCTAAAGAGGGTAAACAAAGTGTCCACTTATATATAAGTGTGACTTGCATTGGGTGTTAGAGCCTTTCATTGAAGAGTAGGATATCTTTGTGAAATAGTGGCCATTATTGGGATTCTCAAGCCTAAGTGAGTTGATGAGGCATCAATGTGATGTGAGGAAGAGTCTGAAGCAATGAGAAATCCATTCCATACAGTGGTACTGGACAATTAAGAAAATATATTAAGGTCAATATGAATCAGTTTTCCCTGTCTTAGAGAAAAGAGTTACAAATATAGAATGAAAAAAACTAGAATGAATTCTGATATTCTTGAAACAGCGACAGCCATATGGTAATAAGTAGATCTAACACTTCAATATTGGCTTCAGAATATAATTCTCTACTTTAAAAAACTGAGGATCTTTGGAAATATAGCTGATTCTATGGCTAAAGCAAAGATAAAATGAGGCTGAACACCTCATTGTTCTAAAAACAAAATCCTCTAGAAATGATAAGGTCATGTCAAAGAGACATGGAAACTAGATTGAAAAGGCTCCTACTTGCTGATTTTGGAATAATTCAAACACCAAGTTATATATTTTCAATAAGAGAATATAACTCACTGAATAAAATGAGGGAAATAAGCTTATTCTGATATTTAAAAAATGAATAAATGAAATGCATATTCGTAAACAAGATATCTATATAATATTAAAGTATCTTTCCACAAAGTACTTATGAATTCCATAGAAAGAAAGAGTGACTGTTTATTGGAGAAATGTGACAGAAATCACCCTAATGAAGTAGCTAAAGTAAACGTCATTTTTCATGGGGCAAAATTCAATTGTACACCACCTATTAGGACACAACATATATGCCACGATTCCATTATAATATATATTTCTGCCAAATCTAATCATGAGAATATGAGACAAACCAAACTGAAGGACATTCAACATGACAAATTATATAAACTTCAAAGATTTTACAGTCATGAAAGTTAAGGATAAACAATAAGCCTCACTAGACCAAAAGAGATTAAAATGATGTGACCCTTACATTCAGTACCTTGAATGTACAAAACACAATTTTGTACTGAAAGTAAGGGTCATTTCACAAGAACTGGATTATGTTGCTATATAAGATACTGTAAGAGTAAACTTTTAAAAATTGAATGGGAGCTGAGGGTTAGATATCAATAATGTATCAATGTTAATTTCCTGATATTGATAATTTTGTTATGGTTATATAGGATAATTCTATTCTTGGTAGGAAATGCATAATAAACATATAAAGGTAAGGTAAAAAACAGGTTAGCAACTTATTCTCAAATAGTTAATAAAAAGATCTTTCTATTGAATTCTATTTTTTCTATAAATTTGAGAGATTTTCAAAAATAAAATACAAAACACTTATCAACATAAGTTTTATATTTGAAAACAAATACAAATCCTAAAACTATGGATGACTGCCTTCATACTACTAGGTAATTCAAATTTATTTTTTTTAATAATAAGCTTATTTTAAAGGAAATATGTATTAGTATAATTGCATTATGGTAAATCAAAATGTGAGATTCAACTAACATACTAGGTGAGACTATTCAGGGACTATTTCATAGATTGGACACTCCTGTGAACGACTTTACCTCTTCTAGCTCACCTTTCAAGCCAGCTGACAACTTGAAAACCTACTTCCCACTAGTGCTACATGGTCAAATCATGATTCAGTTGCACTATGTATTTCTCACTTTTGAGCCTTGGGCTTCTCTGATGTAATGCTATAGAATTTCCATATGTACAACAAAGATATAAGAAGGGAACAGACCATGAGGTGTCTTTTGACTAATGGAGAAGGAAATTAAACAAACCCCTCTACTATCAACTGAGCCTAGAATGTTAGGGCACATTCCCTATGACTTCTTTTTTTTTTTTTTTTTTTTTGAGTTGTCATCTCACTGTGTCGCCCAGACTGGAGTGCAGTGGCCGCTCCCAGCCACCGCAGCCTCGATCTGCTGGTCTCCGGCGATCGTTCCGCCTCAGCCTTCCGAGTAGCCGGAATTACAGGCGTGCGCTACCACACCCGGCTAATGTTTGTTTTTGATTTTAGTATAGAGATGAGGTCTCGCTGCCCAGGCGGGTCTCGAACCCGCGGGCTCAGGCAATCCACTCACCTCAGCCTCTCAAAGGTGCAGGATTACAGGCTGAGCCACCGAGCCCGGCTTCCCTATGACTTCTTATAAGGTCTCCTTCCTACAGTAGCGACCAGCTCAATAATGCACACATGGACTGTTTTCTTTTTTTCTCTTTGCTTTATTCTGCACAGTGTATATCATTCCCTTTCTCTGTAATCACTTAGTAAATCCAGTAAAATCACTGCTGACACGAAAACACTTGCTTCGATTCTACTTTCTTGCTGAGACACAAACTAGAAAACCTACACATGGAGAACTTCAAAGATGGCCACCTTGTCTGATATTGTTTATTTAAAACATTCACTTATTTTTAAAAACAGTTTTATTGAGATCCATTTCTCATACATTTCTCCCATTAAAATGTACATTTTAATGGTTTTTAGTTTGTTCCCAGAATGTGCAACCATAGCCATGACCAGTTTTAGAACATTCTCATCATCTTCCCAAAAAACTTCATAACTGCTATTAGTCATTCCTCATCTCTCCCCTCTCCCCCAAGCCTCCTTCTGCCACTTTCAGACCGAAGAGATCACTTATCTATTTTCAGTCTGTATATATTTGCTTGACTTATGTTATGTAGCATAATGTCCTCAAAATTCATTCATGTGATCACACACACACAAAAATTGCCTTCACTTTTAGGACTGAATAGCATTGTATTATTCATATATATACCATATGTTTTAATTCATTCATTTCTTGAGGGACACTTGGTTGATTTAATATCTTAGCTATTGTGAATAACAAATGCTGTCATGACCATGGAAATGCAGATATCTCTTCAACATATGGATTTCATTTCTTTTTTATATATACCCAGTAGTGGGATGACTAGATCATATGGTAATTCTCTTTTTAATTTTTTGAGGAAATTTTATATTGTTTTTCATAATGACTGCACTGATTCACATTCATGCTAACAGTGTTTAAGGGTTCTCTTTTCTCCACAATCTTGCCAGCACCTGCTATCTTTTTTTTTTAATAATAGTCATTGAAACATGTGAAATGATATCTAATTTTGTTTAGATTTGCATTTATCTGACACTTAGTGACACTGAATTTTAAAAAATATACCTATTGATCATTTGTTTGTCTTTTTAAAAAAATGTCTATTCAGGCTCTATGCCCATGTATTTTGTTGTTATTTTTACATCATTTTATTTTTCAGTCAGCTTCTTAAAGTATAATTTACATACAATAAAATGCAGCATTTAAAGATGTATAGTATGTAAATTTTGACAAATGTATACACTCAACTAACTACCACCACAATGGTAGGCATTTTTCATTTTTATTTACCTATTCAAAGAACTGATTTTGGCTTTATTTATGTTTTCCTTATTTCTATGCCCATTTTGTGATCAGTTTATTTGTTTTCTTGCTATTGAGTATTTTTTAAAAGTTTTTAAATGCTGTATATAATAAAGCCTTATCAGATGTATTATTTACAAATATTTTCTACCAGTCTATGTGTTGTCTCTACTCTTTGTTATTTGCTATGCAGAATCTTTTTAGTTTGATTCAGCTTATTTATTTTTGCCAGTGCTTTTGGGGTTAAAATTCCATTGTCCACATGAACGCCATGCAACTTTGCTCCTATTTTATAATTTTTACTAATTTATTTACAGTGTATATCTCACATTTAAATAGTAGTCCATTTTGAGTTGATTTTTGGATACAGCATGAGGTAAATGTCTAATTTTATTTTACTGTTTGTATCTAGTTATTCGAATATTATT
>NW_006965094.1:0-566 GCF_000164805.1 Carlito syrichta
TCAATGCCCATCTCAAAATTGCGGGCTCTCCAATCTTCCCACCTTATGATCCGTAGTTTCTAGGATGATGGGCACCTCCACCCCAATCCCCTCTTTGGATGGGTTCAGAGATTAGGATTCCCTGTGTGGCTCGGGCTGGCCTTGGACTTCTGGGCTCCAGCCATCCTCCCGCTTCAGACTACCAGAGTGCTGGGATTCCAGGCATGGGCCACAGCACCAAGCCTTCTGGTTGGTTTTGATGAAGGATCAAGGCTGGGATTGGGGACTCAGCCATGTCATCCCAGTGCTTTGGGAGGCTGAGATGAGCAGCTGGCCCTACCCTGCAGGCCGAGACATGCACACGTAACTGGGCAAGACCTCGTCTCTACCATCTGTTCCAAATGAACCGGGTGTGGTGGTGTGTGCCTGTTGTCTGGCTCCTCAGAAGCCCAGGGAAAGTCTTCCCAGAGCCCGGTGGGGCAATGCTGTTGTGGCCAGGAGCGAGCCACCACTCTCTAGCCTGGGCAATGGAGTGAGACTCTGACTCAAAGAAAAAAAGAAAAAAAAGAACATCTATTCATGTATGG
>NW_006965095.1:0-448 GCF_000164805.1 Carlito syrichta
ACCTGACTGAATTAGCCAGCTGTCTTAACTCGTTAGCTAACTAGCTAGCTAGCTGACATATACCTCCTGATTTAACTCGTTAGCTCTCTACCTATCTAGCTGACCTAAGCAGTTTACTTAACTCATTAACTAACTAGCTAGCAACTGAGTTAAACAGTTGACTAAAATCATTAGCTAACAAGCTAGCTAGCTGACTTAACCCACTGATTTAGCTCCTTAACTCACTAGCTATCTTGTTGACTTAACCAGCTTACTTAACTCGTTAGCTAACTAACTAGTTAGCTGACTTAGGAAGTTAGCTAACTAGCTAACTAGCTGACTAAACCAGCTGACTTATCTAGTTAGTTAACTAGCTAGCTAACTGACTTAACTAGCTGCCTTAGGTGGTTAATCAAAGTAGTTAGGTAGCTGACTTAGCTAGCTGACTTAAGTAGTTAGATAGCTGACA
>NW_006965096.1:0-837 GCF_000164805.1 Carlito syrichta
GACTGGTTAGCTGACTTATCTAGTTGGCTGGCTAGTCAGCAGTCCCGTTAGCTGACTTAAATAGTCAACCAATGAGTGAGCTAACTGGTCAGCCATATTTAGTTGGCTGGTGATTGAGCACACTGGTCAGAATTAACAGTTGACCAGCGAGTGAGTTGACCTGTCAGCTGACTTAACTAATTGGCCGCCAAGTGAGCTGACGCATGAGCTGCCTTAACTATTTGGTTGGCGATTGAGGCCACTGGTGGGCTGACTTAACTAGTCTGCTTGAGAGCAAAGCAACTAGTTAGCTGTCCTGTTGGCTGGTGAGCGAGCTGACAAGTTAGTTGTTCTGTTGACTGGTGAGCGAGCCAACTAATTTGCTGACCGGTAGGCAGGTGAGGGAGCCGACTAGTTTGATTACCTGATGGAAAGTGAGTGAACCCACTAATTAGCTGACCAGCTAGCTGATTTGCGAGCTGACTAACTAGCTGGCTATCTAGCTGACATAATGAGCTAGCAAACAAACTATCTAGTTGTCTAGCCAGCTGACTTACTAGCTAGCTAACTGGCAAGTTAGCTGGCTAGCTGACTTAACTAACTCTCTACTATCTAGCTGACTAGCTAGTTGGTTTAACTAGATACCTGGCTAGATAACTGACTTAACTAGATGACATGGTAGTAGGCTGGCTAGTAGGATAGCTAGCTGACTTAATTAGCCAGCTACCTGGTTGGCTAGATGACTAGCCAGATGGCTTAACTAGCTAGATACATGGCTGTCTAGCTGGTTAGGTAGCCAGCTAGCTTGCTAGTGGGTTGGCAAGCTGGCTAGCCAGCCAGTTTAGATAGCCAACCGAG
>NW_006965097.1:0-460 GCF_000164805.1 Carlito syrichta
CTATTCATATGTACACACTTGATGTTATATCCTTGTCTCCAAGGCGACCTTCTGAATAGGTCTTCATAGGCCTCAGCTGTGTGGTTACATATGTTGGCTCCCAACACTAGCTAGCTGACTCAACCAGTTGACCTAACTCGTTAGCTAACAGGCTAGCTAGCTAACTAATCCAAGTGGCTTAACTTGTTAGCTAGCTACCTAGCTAGTCTACTCAAACAGCTGACTCAACCCGTTTGCAAACTAGCTAGCCTACTGACTCAACCAGCTGACTTAACCCGTTAGTTAACTAGCTAACTACTTGACACAAACTGCTGACTTAACCCATTAGCTAACTACGTAGCTAGCTGTCTTAAACAGTTGACTAAATTAGGTAGCTGACTTAACTAGCTGACTTAGCTAACTGACTTAACTACTTAGCTAGATGACTTAACAGGCTGACTTAACTAGTTAGCTAGCTTAC
>NW_006965098.1:0-635 GCF_000164805.1 Carlito syrichta
GTTACCTAGTAAACCAGCTGCCTTTACTAACTGAAATAACTAGTTAGCATCGTAGTTAGCTATCTATCTAGCTAGCCAACTTAACTAGCTGACTTATCTAGCTAGCTAGCTGACATAACTACCTGACTTACGTAGCTGGCTACCTAACTAACCAGTTTAATTTATTACCTGAAATAACTAGGCAGACAGCTGTCTAGCCATCTGAATTAACTAGCTTTTTAACTAGCTTAGAGCTGGCTAGCCAACTGACTTAACGAGGTGACTAAACAAGCTGATTAACATGCTAGGTTGCTGGCTAGCCAGGAGACTAAACTAGCTGGCTTAACTAGTTATCCAGCTGACTAGCTGCTAACTTAACTAGCTCTGTATCTCTCTAGCCATCTGGAAAGCCAGCTTTCTTAACTAGCTGACTTAATTTGCTAGCCAGTTGGCTAGCCAACTGAGTTTACTAGGTCACTACATAGACAGCCAGCTGGCTAGCCAGCTGAATTTACTAGCTGATTTCACTAGCTATCCTGCTTTCCAGAAAGTTGAATTAAGTAGCTTGCTACATAGCTAGCCAGCTGGCTATTCAGCTGAATTAACTAGGTGGCTTATCTTTCTAGCAAACTGTCTAGCGAGCTGACTTAACTGGC
>NW_006965099.1:0-462 GCF_000164805.1 Carlito syrichta
GGCTTGACTGCCATTAGCCACAGTGCCCAGCCTTGACTCGTACATTTTGTCAGTGGGCACAAAAAAAAGGAAGGCCCGGGGACGAGGGCCACTACATCCCCAGGACCACGGACGATACCACATGTGACTCCTGTGTTTGCATTCCTGGGGTGACTAAGTCATGCACATGGCTCAGACAGGTCTTGAACTCCTGGGCTCCAGCAGTCCCCCACCTCGATCTCCCAATGCCACAACTTGATTGCTGATCCAACTTATTTTGGGAACAGTAGGCCAAAGGCTGGGGGTTCCTTCCCAAATGATCTTTGTCTGTTCACGATGAAGCCAACTCCATACATGAATAGATGTTCTTTTTTTTCTTTTTTTCTTTGAGTCAGAATCTCACTCCATCTCCCAGGCTAGAGGGTGGTGGCTCGCTCCTGGCCACAACAGCATTGCCCCACCGGGCTCTGGGAAGACTTTCCC
>NW_006965100.1:0-720 GCF_000164805.1 Carlito syrichta
CAATTATGTAAAAGAAGAGAGTGTAAAGATTAGATTATACTGTGAAATGCACAAGTATCTTTGATTGATGACTTCAAAACATTTGGGTGAGTCCAAGTTAAAAGTCCTTAAAATTAGGAAGAGATAAAGCTTGTGAAAAGATAGACTTTTTCTACACAATTTCCCTTTACCAAAGATTTAGATGAAAAATTTACAATTCCTAATTCATGGATAAAATTAGATGCTAAAGCAAATGCCTGCACATTAAAAATTATAGTGAATGCCATCATTTAAAAATGTCTAACTGTGTCAACTATGTGTCAGTAAGAAAGTGCCACTCAGTACCACGGCACTAAGATATTTCTATGTGTCATACATAATTTACGTTGTTGAACATTTATATCCAACTTTGATTGATAACGAATGATCAGACAAATTACATTTCTACTAAAGAAAATGAAAGGTTGTCTTACCTGGGCAGAAAGCCCTTCTGATTTACAGGTGTTTTCCTCCACATCCTTCATGCAGGCTAGGAGAATACAGAAAAAATATCAGTACCCAGATAATTGGTGATTTTGAATCAATTAGGGTGCTTTGACTGAGACAGTAGCCAGTCAGTAATTTGATGTCTCATCTGAGTAGTCAGTCAGTAGTTTCATGGCTCATCATGGTGAAAGGTTTGGAATGAGTGTTGATGGTCCTTTATCCAGATGTACCAGAAAGGTGCCAAAAATAATGGAA
>NW_006965100.1:1777-2551 GCF_000164805.1 Carlito syrichta
TTAAATGAATTGTTACAGAAACAAAAAAAACAAAATACTGCATGTTCTCACTCACAAGTGTGTCGTAAACACTGGGCACAAGAATGGAGATAAAAGAGACTGAGAACTGATTTAAGCAGAGAGGCAGAAAGAGACATATGTACACAAAACTACCCACTGGATACCATGATCATTTATGTGATTGGTGGGCTGTTCAGAGAGAAAAATCTTGCCTTCCTACCAGAAAACTGTGTAAGTAGTCCTCACATGTACACCTTGATTCTAAAGTTATAACATACCCAGAAAAGAAAACTTAACATGGAGGATTCACAAAGACATCATATTCGAGACCTTAAAGCCCAGTCTCATTAACATTTAAAGAAGGAAAATGCTGCAAGCTATGCCCTTAGATCACTGTGGCACAAAGCTTAAGCAACAATCTTAAGAGAGCCATAAATACCAAAATATTTGTAAATTAAGCAATAGGTAGCTGTTTGGGTGGCATTCCTAGGGTACACCTTTTTGTTTAGCCTGAGCCTCTTCATGCTATACCACTTAGAGTGAAGTGGGTCTGTTGAGGGTTCCTGGATGGGAAATCCTCTCCAAACCTCTCTTTTGTATAAATCTATAAGCCAAGAATAACAAGAGATCCATACAATTGCAAAAGAATTTAAATTAAGCACTTCAGTGACTTATTTGGTGACATTCATATGGTACTCTCTGGTCACAGATGTGTCCTTACAAAATGACTTTCTCTCAGGGGAACCTCAATGTTCCTTCCAAATAGAAACCTAA
>NW_006965101.1:0-3754 GCF_000164805.1 Carlito syrichta
TTAGAAAGAGGCACAGTAAGCTTAATGGGGCAGTTTCTACTAATGTGCCCGATTTGTTCACACACATAACATGATTGCACTAAAACATTTTCTTGTTTACCTGCACCCTGCATACCTTGAGCGATCTGTGAAAAGGTTTCTCCCTTCAATGCTGTGGTCAAAGTCATCCCTTGCATAATACCTGAGCTTACATCCATGCACTGGCAGATAAAATCAGTAACCTGTCTGGTTTTGCACATAGGTCTAAGCAAAGCCTGACAAGTATTATTAGCATTTTCAAAAGCCAATTGTTTGATAAGAATTTATGCTGCTTCTTCGTTAGTAATTACCTGATTAATAGCCATAGTGAGTCTGGAAACAAAGTCCTCATAACTTTCTTCGGCCTTTTGTTTTATATCAGATAAAGAAGTCTGAGCAGTGTCTGCCGGTAATTTTTTCCACACGGTAACAGCACAATGATTTATCTGAAGGAAAACATCTTTGGGTAGAGAAATTTGATTAGCCATTTGGGTATACACACCAGTCCTGGAGAGCATATCGTGAGAAATAATGAATGACCCAGCAGGTCGATTTAAATTCTGGTCCATTTGAATTCTAACTCGAACCTCATACTCGGTTTCCCACAGCAAATAAGCACCTCCAGACAAACAGCTTTTGGTTAATTGCTGCCAATCTGTGAGAGTCATCCATCGAGAGGCAAATTGATCTAAAATAGTAATTGTATAAGGTGCAAGAGGACCATACTTTGAGCTTGCCTCCTGTAACTCTCTTACCAATTTATATGGCAAGGGTTCCCAGTGAGCTCAATCCACTTCATCAGCAACAGGATAAAATTGTATCAGGAAACAAGCTGTGAAACTAAAATCTCCTTCTTTTTCTGCTTCAACTTGTACTGCCTGCATACCAAGAGGAAAGACAGGAGCCACAGGGGCATTACCAGCATTATTAGGCAAATTTTTTGGCTTTAGGACTTTAGAATTGAAAGAAGTAGCCTGTGGGAGGGAAGTCTCAGGGTTGACTGTAAGAGCACTGATATGATACCTAGCAGCTTCTGCCTTAGGTTCAGGTTCATCCTGTGGAGATAAGTTATCATTGTCATTATAATCAGGGTTAGCCAAGGCTGCAGCGAAGAAAAAGTTTCTTCATCATCATCATAGTTAGCGGCCTTTTTGGAAGGAAATTTCTTATAATCATGCTGTGGATTTAAAGCATTTTTAATTAACATTGTTACTGCACAAAATGTAGAAGAGGAGTTAGATTAGAAGAAGCTTTAGCTCCACGTTTAGGCAAAGTATTCATTAAGATACTGAAGAACATTTTATGTTCCTAGATTCGCTCTGGCTCATGATTAGATCACGGCTCTGGCTTCACAAAAACTTGCTTACCCATCCTTGCTCTTCCTGTCTCTACAGAGGGGTCTGCAGCACCCTGGGTAAGATCCTAGCCGCCCTGAAATGAGAAAAAGAATTACCTTTCCAGGAGTCCCACATTTGGATGCCATGTGCAGGGGGCCAGCCCCCCAAAACAGATTTAAAGGGTCCCTGGAAGGTGGGGCAGTGTCAGTGAATATTCTGGAGAAATAAGGAGAAAGAAAGAGACTGGACTCTGTCTAGTGCAGAAGCCAATTCTGTAGTAGGGATAAATATTTAAAGAAAGAAAGATGGAGGGATAGATATAAAGGGGAAGAAGAGAAAGAAAGAAAATGGACAACTGTTCAGTGAAATGAGCAGAAGCCATTTATTGGGACCAACCATGAGTCTTTTATCCCAAATTTTCACATGTTAAATCACAAGATTTTCACGTGAACACAACGCCAGGTGAATGAGGCACATCCCACCCACCCACCAGGTGTTTTCTTAAGCATGAGGAAGGACAATCCCAATAAAATCACAAGACTATTACGTGAACACAAAGCCAAGTGGATGAGGGGCGTCCCCCACCCACCAGGCATTTTCCCAAGCATGAGGAAGGACAATCCCAAAATTATCTCACTGTTCCTTATGATTGGTTTATGTTCCTCAAAGGCAATACAACAATTCTAACATCATAAAATTCTAATAAGCAATAACTTCTAAAACTTATGCATACCCAACACCTAATGACTGACTTAAATCCTAATACCTTTCTATTCTGTGCTAATTTTACCTGTACTATAAAAAACTCTTAATTATAGGTCAGACCAGTTCCTAAAGAACGTGGCCCAGTCCAAAGATCACGCTGGGCCGTTTCCAGGAACAATTGATTATGATCTCTTAACAAAATTGCTATTCTAAAATCCTATGTATCTATCTTAATTTCTATAAAAGTTTCTAATTCCTAATCCTGATATATAAGGTTGATCATCAGCAACAAAGCTTCTAAAATAAACCCAAATACAAACTGCAATTGTACTAAAGCCAAAATCACAATTAGTAGAAAGTGGGAACAATGAAATTTCTAGTTAGCTGTATTCTTATAAAACCTTAAAGTATCATGTTTGATCATGCTTGAACTAACATAATTCCCTCATGTAGAATGACCTATTCTAAAATACTTTCTATGAATAAAATAAATTCAGTTTCTGTTATAAGTAGAAAAAACCTACACTAATTGTAACTAAAGAACCGGTTTAAAAGAATGCAGCCCAGCCCAAAGTGGATGCTAGGCCCTTAGGAATGTGACCCTGTCCAAAGTTCACGCTGGGCCATTTCTGGTAACCCTAGATAATCATCTATACCATCTAAGGCTGGAAACAGCTCTCTAAATGTATATACTAATTCTATAAATATACTTTTAAGTCTTATAAAGAAGCTTGTATCATGTATAAAAGGATCCCAAATGTGACCTGAATTTGAATTATATCTAATACCTAAGCCAAAACCACAGTTTTATGGGAAACAGGAACAATGGGTTTCTAGAGTGAGCCATGCCTGTCACAGTCACAGAGCCTTTAGCTTAGATCAGCAGAGTTCCTTTAGGTACTTGCGCTGCATGGTAAAAGGAGGAGGAAAATGGGACCAATGACTCCTGAACAAATTCTAGCCGTCTCGGGGTCCACGGCCCTCCCTGATCCCTAATGCTCAGTGGGCCTCCGTTGCCGGCTCCCAACATCATCCCAGCACTCTGTGAGACCTAGGTGAGCAATGTCCTGAATCCCTGGGTTCGAGACCAGCCCAGGCACTCGGCAATACCTCGTCTCTACAAGATACCAAAAATGATCTGAGCACGGTGGCTCATGCCTATCATTCCACCACTGGGGAGGCTGCAGTGGGAAGATTGCCTGAGCCAAGCTGGTGGAGTCCACGGTGGCAGACAGTAGGCCTCTGTGCTCCATCAGAGCAGGACTCCAACTCAGAATAATAATACCAACCACCACCATCACCACAACCAAAGGCCGGGCTCAAGGGCTCAGCCTGGCATCCCGGCCCTTGGGAGGCCGAGGCAAGAGAATGGCCTGAGCCCCTGGTTCGACACCTGCCCAGTACATGGAGCGAGACCTCGTCTCAATCATCAAAAATAAATCCCAAGATTAGCTGGGCATGGTGGCACAGGCCTGTGATTCCAGCCACTTGGCAGGCCGAAGCGGGAGGATTGCCTGAGCTCAGCAGGAGGAGTCTACAGTGGCCATGAGTGTGTCCCTGCACTCCGACCTGGGAGACAAAGCAGAATTCTGATTCCAAATGATAATAATTACCACTACCAGCACCACCACTATCCCTGCCAGTCAGGGTGAGGAGTCAACCTCAGGGATGGAAGTGGAAAAGGCGGGGGGTTT
>NW_006965102.1:0-363 GCF_000164805.1 Carlito syrichta
AAGAAGGGTGTGAAGCCCGGGAGTGGGGTTCACACCTGTCACCCTGGCTCTTTGAAAGGTTGAGATGTGAAGATGGACTGAGTCCCCGGGTTCAACACCAGCCCTGGCACCTTTGCGAGACAGTGTTTCTACAATAAACCAAAAACATGAACTGAGCATGGTGGCACATGCTTGTCCTTCTGGCCACTCGGGAAACCATGGTGGGAGGATCGTTGGAGCCCAGCTGGTGGAGTCCATGGTGGCTGAAAGCAGACCCATATGCTCTGGCCTGGGCAATAGAGTGGGACTCCGAATCCGAATAATATACCAACCACCATCACCACAACCACAGGCCGGGCTCAGGGATTCAGAATGGCATCCCAG
>NW_006965103.1:0-795 GCF_000164805.1 Carlito syrichta
ATCTGGCTAACTGGTAAAATAAGCAAGTTAATTCAGCTGGCCAGCCATCTGGCTAGCTAGTTAAGTCACCTAGTTAAGTCAGATGACTAGCCAGCTGGCTAGTTAGGTAGCTTTCTAGTTAAGTCAGCTGGAAAGACATCTGGCTAGCTAGATAACTCATGTAGTTAATTATGCAGCAATCTAGTTAATTCAGCTATCTAGAAAGCAGGGCAACTAGTTATGACAACGAGTTAAGTTAGCTGGTTAGCAAGCTGGTTAACTAGGTAGTTAAGTGGTTAAGTCAGCAGGCAATCCAGCAGGATTCATAGGTAACTAGCTAATTAAGTCTGCTGGTTAGCCACCTGGCTATCTAGTGAAGTCAACTAATTAAGTTAGCTGGCTAGCCAGCTGGCTAACACGTTAAGTAAACTAGCTGAGCCAACTGACTAGTCAACTGGCTAGTTTGTTAAGTCAGCTAGTTAATTGAAGTGGCTAGCCATCTGGCTAGCTATGTAGTTAGTGAGTTAAGTCAGCGGGCTGATTAAGTCAGCTGGATAGCTGGTTAAGTCAGCTAGTTAAGTCAACTGGCTAGCCACATGTTTAGGTTGGTAGCTAGCTAATTAAGTCAGCTGGCTAGCCTGCTTGCCTGCTAGATTATTCAACGAGTTAAGTGAGCTGGTTACTTGTCTGGCTCACTTGGTGGCTCACTAGTTAAGCCAGCTTGCTAGCTGGATGAATATCAATTATATCAGCTCGTTAAGACAGCTGGTTAGCCAGGTCACTAGCTAGGTTGCTGGCAAGTTAAGCCAGCTGGTT
>NW_006965104.1:0-791 GCF_000164805.1 Carlito syrichta
CAATGATCAGCCCCTACAGCTGGGAAAGACCTTTATTCCTAATGAAGAGTCCCTGAACTCCAAAAGTCCTTCACATGGGGTAGAGCTCTGCACTAAAGAAATGCCTCAGCATAAGAATGAGACTCCCACCACCTGAGAGAGCCCCCCCCTGCATATAAGGAAGAACCAGGGACCTTAGGAAGAATTCTGAACATGAGGGAGAGTCTCTCACCTGAAGGAGAACCAAGCCCCAGAGTGAGAATTCTGCACCTAGGGAAGAGCCCCAGCACCTGCTGGAGAGCACCACACGAAAGAAAGAGGTTTGCACCTAAGGGAGAGTCCATAATTTTGAAGAGTGTCCCTGCACTTAAGAGAGACCTCCTGCAACTGAGAGAGAACCATGATCTGAGAAAGAGCACAAAACTTAAGGGATAGCCACTGTACTTGAGGTAGAACTCAGTGTATGAGGGAGATCCCTGCAACTGAGAAAGAGCCCTCTGCCCAATGAAGAGGCCTAAAACCGATAGAAAACCCAGCACTCATTTGAAGAAAGAAAGAGCATCTACATCTGTAGGTGGGCCCTGCACCAGATGAAAAGATCTTGCACATGAGGCAGAACTCCTGCACCTAAGTAATAATGCTGAAATAGAGGGAGCCGCCTGCACCTGAGAGAGAACCTGAATCTGAGGGAGAGCCAGTACCTGATGAAGAGTCTCTGCACCTGATGAAGAATCTCATTACCTAAGTGAGAGCTCCTTTAACTGAGGAAGAACCCCTGCATTTAAGGGAGAGCCTGTACCTGCTTTACAGCT
>NW_006965105.1:0-739 GCF_000164805.1 Carlito syrichta
ATCTGATTTTAATGCCTTACTAAATAGTTGAGTGTAGCATAGTAGCCTTAAAATTTTACTGAGCACCATACTTCCAGTGCTCCATCTGGCCCTATAAAAGTACTGTGAATGGTTTTGTTTACTAGAAGTTATTGCTACTAAGATGAAAAGTCACAATGAAATGAAACTAGTAATGCAGCAATATGCAACCCCGAGCTCTACAATATGGCTATATTTTGAAATCATTAAAATGCAAAAAGCAGATTTTGTGATAGCTTTTACGATATTGAGTGGTTTTTAAGATATATGGTTGAGTGAGTGTGTCAACATAATGCATATTAGTGTATTTTAAAATTGCTCTGATAGGAAAGGTGTTTTCTCTGGCCAATGACTTCCCAGTTATTTTTTAAATGTTCTGTGATTCAAGTCAGCTAGGTTTCTTGTTTTCTTTATTGTAATTATGAACATATAACTTTCTACATTTTTGTCACTAATATTCAGGTGTTACCTATATGTGATATTTAAGATGTTTAGAACTGAGAAATATTCCTTATATTACTTTTTGGATATATCACATATTTGCTTCACATTATTGTGGGACATTTGAAATCAGTAGATATTATTGCTCTAGGCTAACTTTTTAAATGGTATATGTTTATAGGTGCATATATTGCAAATATTTTTATATGTAATCCCTCTGATAGATACAATTCTTATGTTTGTGTTATTCTATCACGATAGAAATTGAAAGTCTATCTAA
>NW_006965106.1:0-916 GCF_000164805.1 Carlito syrichta
GCTGGTTAGCTAGTTGTCTGTTAGTTAATTCAGCTGGAGAACCAGCTGCCAAGCTGGATAGCTAGCTTTAAATCAGCTGGCTAGCCAGCTGGCTAGCTAGTAAAGTCACATACTTAACTCAGCTCACTGACCAGCAGGATAGCTAGGTAGTTAGGTAATTAAGATGGCTTGCAATCCAGCAAGCTATTGGGTAGGTAGATAGTTAAGTCAGTTGGCTAGCCATCTGGAATCTAGTTTTGTCAGCTAGTTAAGTCACTTGCTATCCAGGTGGCTAGAGACGTAGAGAGCAACTTAACTCACCTGGCTAGCCAGGTTGCTAGCTAGCTAGCTAGTTAAGTAGATAGCTATCCACTTAAGTCAGCTGACAAGCCAGCTGACTAGCTAGTTTAGTCACCTAGATAAACCAGCTGACTAGGCATCTTGCTCCCTAGGTAACCTGCTAGTATAGTCAGCTGACTGGACAGCTGACTAGCTAAATAAGTCACCTAGTTAATTCAACTGGATAGTCAGCTGGTTAGCTATGTAGCAAGCTACTTAATGCAACTGGTTAGAATGCAGGTCAGCAAGTTAAGACAGTTAGTTAAGTCAGCTGGCTAACCAGTTGGCTGGCAAGTTAGTGGCCTAGTTAAGTCAATTGGCTAGCTAGCTGGCTAGCTAATTAAGTCAGCTAGTTAAGTCAGCTGGCTATTCAGGTGCCTAGAGATCTAGAGCGATAGTTAAGTCAGCTGACTATCCAACTGGCTATCTAGTTAAGTCAGGTAGATTAGTCAACTGGCTGGCGAGCTGCCTATCTCGTTAATAAACTAGTTAATTCAGGAGGCTAACCAGCTGGATAGCTAGTTAAGTCACCTCGTTAAGTCAGTAGGCAAGCCATCTCCCTAGCTAGTTAAAAAGCTAGTAAATCAGCTGGCTAGAC
>NW_006965106.1:1820-2483 GCF_000164805.1 Carlito syrichta
TTTAAGCCAGTTGGCTAGCCAGGTGGCCAGCCTGCTAACTAGCTAGCTGGTTGCCTAGCCTGCTTGACAGCCAGGTAGCTAGCTATTTAAGACAGTTGACTAGCTGTGTAGCCAAACAGGTAGCTAGGTAATTAAGTCAGCTGACTAGCCAGCTAGCCAGCCCACTCGCTAGGCAGCTAGTTAAGTCAGCTAGATAGACAACTAGCTAGTTAAGTGAGCTAGCAAATCAGCTAACTATCCAGGTACCTAGTTAAGTCAGCTAGTCAGGTTCCTAGTCAGTTAGCTATTTAAGTCAACTAGCTAGTCAGCTAGATAGTTAAGTCAGCTAGCAAATCAGCTAGTTAATTTGCTAACTAGTCAGCTAGAAACTCAGCTAGCTGGTGAGCTAACTAGTGGGTTCCCTTGCTTTCCGTTAGGTCAATTAACAAGTAGGCTTGCTCACCTGCCAACTGGTCAGCAAACTATTCATCTCGCACACCAGCCAACAGGTCAACTAACTTGTCGGCTCACTCGCAGGCCAACATTTCTGCTAACTAGTTGGCACACTCACCAGCTGACTAGTTAAGTCAGCTCACTGGTCGGTTCACTAGCCGGCCGACTAGTTATGGCAGCACATGTGTCGGCTCACTCACCAGCAGGCTAGTTAAATCAGCTGACCAGATG
>NW_006965107.1:0-3947 GCF_000164805.1 Carlito syrichta
CCTTTTACCAAAAATGTGAAAATCATTTTTATATTTTATTTGCATAAATTTTGAACATATAGTATGTGGATTTATGAAGTTTTATATAGTTTAACTAAAGCAAGATCACTAAAAATAACAAAGTCACTTCGCCAGCAATAAAAGACTTATTCCATACATAAACGATGGGACTCCATTCAAGCAAATCACTCATAGATGCATACATCTAGATAAGTCCCAGTCAGATTTCCCATGCTAAGTACTTTGATTATCTTTATAATATTTAAAAAGACATGAAGTGTCTATTCATGTCTTTTACCCAGTGTAGTTCCAAGTATATCAGAAAACATTTATTAGTGACATAATTTTTTATAAAAGTCGAGTTTTCTGATGAATAACTGAAGAAATAGGAGGGTTTATATTTACAATTGATAAGCATTACTTTATCGAATATATGCTTATCTCTAAGCTTTGGTAGAGCTAACACACTGATGAAGTTCCCCTTTCACTATCTTATGTAATTGCCACAGTGCATGATTAAACCTACAAAATCAATTTGTTCAGCAGTAGCCACTTTGTTTTATAATTTAGAGAAGATGCTTTAAAGTTGGCATTTCTAAGGTTTAAAATATACTTACATGGGCCTGTTAATATTTTCAAATGTAAAAAAATGACGTAATAGGTTTTTAAAACCTTTAGGTGACTAAAATAAATGTCTATTCAGAGTGTGAATTAATCATTATGAAAATGATGATGGTAAAAAAATATATATTACAAGAGGTTTTATAGAATTTGTTAAGCTTAGTGCTGAGTGGCACCTTAGCTTGGATCTGCATATCAAATATTTGGAAATGAATATTTGTCACCCAATGATATATAGAAAGTGTGGAGACAACTGTTAGCTGCTAAACAGTTAATGTCCTCACTTTTCCATGCCCATGCCCCATGATGTGTTTTTCATTTACACATTAGAGTTTTTGGTTGTTTCTTTTGTTTATATTTTCCTATTTTTCTTCTTTATTAAGGATTGAAACAGTGATATTTATTTATTTATCTAAAAGATGTGGGATACATGTCAGGATTGAGTATATAAGTGATTTATGTACAAGTGAAGCTTGGGCCTCCCATTAGACCTCACTTCACCTGGATTATGACCAGGTATCCTTATTGATGTTATGTACCCCTTCTCTCCCCTGGCACTGTCACCCTACTACCAATCACTTTCTTGCAGTTTTATGATAGAGTTTCATGGACCATTTATGAGTAAGAATATGTAGTACTCAATTCTTTTTTTCCATGATAGATCAGTGAGTATGATAAACTCTAAATCCATACAAGTTGCTGTGAAGTCCATAATTTTGTCCTTTATGGTTGCATAATATTCCATGTATATATGTACCACATTTTTTTATCCAGTCCAGTTTCAATGGGCATCATTGTTGGTTCCATGTTTTGCTACTGTGAACACTGCTGCAGTAAACATGCATACACAGATATCTTTTTTGTAGAATGTGTATTCCCAGAGGGAGAATGCTTGGTTATATGGAAGGTCAATTATCAGTTCTTTTAGAAATCACCACACTGCTTTTCATAGAGGTTGATCTACTTTGCACTCCCACCAACAGTATAGATGCATTCCTTTTTCTCTGTATTCTCACCAGCATCTGTTGTTTTATTAATGATGGTCATTCTTACTAGGATTAGGAGGTACTCAAGTGGTTTTGATTTGAATTTCTCTAATGATTAGTGAGGCTGAGCATTTTTCTTCATTTGTCTGTTGGCTGTTTGTATGTCTTCTTTTGAGAAGTGTCTATTCATGTCTTTTACCCACCTTTTAATGGGGAGGGTTTTTTCCCCCTTGAGTTTCTTGTAGATCCTGGATGTTAGGCCTGTGTCAGATATACAGTTGACAAATATTCTTTCCATTCTGTGGGATGTCTCCCACTCTCTTGATGGTTTTTTTGCTTTGCAGAAGTTATTCAATTTGATGTCATCCCACTTGTCTAACTTATCTCTTATGGGATGGGCTTTTGATTAGTAATGGTTGTCAATTTCAATGTCTATAAGGGTGTATCTTGCATTTTCTAAGAGTCTTATAGTTTGAGGTTTTATGTTTAGGTCTTTGATTCATTTAGAATTGATTTTTGTATATGGTGATAGGTAGGGGTCCTGTTTCAATCTTCTGCATGTGGTCAGTCAGTTTTCCCAGTACCATTTACTGAATAAGTTCTCCTCTCCCCAGTTAATGTTGGTAGAGGATTCGTCGAAGATGAATTGGTTGAGAAATTGAGGTTTTGCTTCTGGAATCTCTATCCTGTTCCATTTTATGCCTGTTCTTGCAAACACCAGACTACTTTGACTATTGTAGCATTATAATAAAGTTTAAAGTTTGGAAGTGTGATACCTCTTGCTTTGTTTCTTTTGCTGAGGATTATTTTGGCTATTCATGATCACTTTTGTTTTCATATAAATTTCTATATTGTCATTTCCAAGTCTGAGAAGAATGATGTTGGCAATTTAATGGATATTGTATTGAATCTGTAGATTGCCTTGAGTAGATTGGACATCTTAACAACATTGATCCTTCAAATCCATGAGTATGGAATATTATTTCATTTGTTTGTGTCTTCTTTGATTTATTTGAGATGTGTTTTGTAGTTTTTGTCGTAAAGATCTTTCATTTCTCTGGTAAGGAAGATGCCAAGGTATTTCTTTTCTTTGTGTGTGTGTGTGTGTGTGTGTGTGTGTGTGTGTGTGTGTGTGTGTGTGTTTATTGTGAATAGGATTGTACTTTAAAATACTAGCAAATCAGATCCAATAACACCATGGAAATTACCCACCATGACTCAATAAGTTTCATTCCTGGGATGCAGGCATGGTTCAACATCAGCAAGATCATAAATGTAATTAAATACATCAACAGATATAAAAAGCAAGAATCACATGATTATATCCTTAAACACAGGAAATGCTTTCAACAAAACCCAGCATCCATACTTGATAAAAACCCTTGACCACCTAGGTGTAGAGGGAGCATACCTCACAATATCAAGAGCCATCTAGGTTAAACCCACAGCCAACATATTGCTAAACAGACAGACAATTGAAGCATTTCTTCTGAAAACCAGAACAAGACAAGGTTGCCCATTCTCTCCCCTCCTGTTCAACATAGTGATGGAAGTCCTAGATAGAGCAATTAGACAAGAGAAGAAAATCAGGGGTACCCAAGTAAGAAAAGAGGAAGTTAAAGTATACCTCTTTCCAGCTATATGATCCGATATCTGGCAAAAACAAAGGAATCTGTCAAAAACCTACTTGCACTTATAAAGGACTTTGACAGAATCTCAGGGTACAACATCAATGTGCAAATGACAGTCACATTTTTATTGTTTCTTATCTTTCTATATGTAACTTTCCCTGCCTAAAATGTTCTTTCTATCCTTTAATCTCATATGGAATGTTCCTGGTTTTGAAATTTCAGCTTAAGTCTCAGAGTCCATGAAACTTTACCTGACCGACTTGATTTATAATTTATGTTTTCCAGTTTTTATAACCTGTGCAATCCATCAGCAATATTTAGGTATACTGATATAGTGCTATATTTCATTCTGTATCATGCACCTTGTGTGTTTGTATCCTAAAATTGATATTTTTATTTCATGTTATTTTAAGGAAGTTAAAGTATTTGCAAAAATTGTACCAGGTTGCATTCCCTAGAAGCAAACATCAGCCAGTGATTGGGGTGCAAGATAGTTATGAGAAACAACACTTTGCCAATAATAGCAGCTTGTTCCCTAAATGGAGGCTGCATCCACAACTCTAGCACAGAACAGTATACAAATTATAATTATGTTTGGTTGAATAGCCTCAAATAAACACACAATTTACTGAATTTTATCTGACTTTTCTAGTCAGTTTTGGAATAAGCATTAGTGAACTTCCGGAAGATTCCTTATGGTGATCCTAGC
>NW_006965108.1:0-944 GCF_000164805.1 Carlito syrichta
TGACATAGGATATCAGTTATACCTATAATATTGGCGTGTGATTAGTGAACCAGTGTGCTGCACATGGCAGTAAAACTTATAAGTAAATCTCAATACACATGATAGAAAGTGCATAGCAGAATTATTTCTCTCTGTCTTTCTAAGTTTTACTTCTTTCTAGATATTTTTTAACTTCTATTTCCTGGTAGACTGGGTAGTCAGCTTTGGAAAGCTGTTTCCCCTAGGGCTAAGATTAGAAACTAAATTACCATGATAGTTTTGTCACCCTGCCCCTAGCCAGGCAGAACGTTTTCTTTTGTTTCGTTAATTACCAAAACTCTGTCTGCTTCAGCCCATGGCCGCCATCTTGGCAGCCCTGCATTTCCTTGTTCAAGAGTGTGACAGCTACTATTTGATTTTTAGAGTAGACTTGTTAGGATAAAATATATACACTCATAGTTGCCTAAATTTACACTTGCTGTTTTGTTTTCTTTTGCTACATTATTCAAGTGTAATAGTTACTATACGATTTATGAAAGAATTAATGATGAGATATTAGCTTAATAGGATATAGCATAGTATTAAAGGTCAATCATTAGGTTATATAAAAATTAAAGTTTAGACATATGAAACATATGAATTATACTAAAGTTTTGTAATTTAAGAATAAGTTTTAACTGAGTTATAAGGCATTACGTTAAATCATAATAGGTTAATAGTATAACTGACAGTTAAGTCATTTAACTAAACTTATAGATTATAGTATAGTGCTAAGTTGATAATATTAATCGTTAAAAATATTAGGAGTCAGTGAACTTGGCTTGCACCTAGAGTTAACTTAGAAAAGTTTTTTTGTATCAACCAGGGTATAGAACAAAGAGTATAATATGAATGATTCATTGAACATTATGGAAAACACTTTGAATGATTTGTATTGAAATTGTGCACCTGTGACCTAATGTAAG
>NW_006965109.1:0-672 GCF_000164805.1 Carlito syrichta
ATACCAGCCATCAGTATAACAGTTGTGAGAAAAAATTATAGGATTTTGTCTCACAAATTGTAACAGAGGACTTTTAGGTAAGTGGAATAGAATTTGTCCTCTATAATCAGTTAATGCTACTTGTCAATAGTTATTAGTTTGAAATAAAGTCTGAAATTGAAATTTGTTATAAGGAACAATTATATTGTGTACATCATGTTTAAATAATTTAACGCTTTTTAGTCTCCCCTTTGTTATTAGTAAAGTAACTAAATAAGGATAAGAAGCCAATTTTTTTTACAAGTTATCAGTAGAGCCATTTTATTGGTCCTTTCTGTCACAGAAACCCTGTGGGAGTATGGAGAATGTCCAGAAGTGTTAAGTCCCAAGGCAAATGGTAGTTTATTCTTCTCACATTTTGAGACTTAATAGCCTTTTCCACAAGGGACAAGGCTTTTTTTTTTTTTTTGCCTTTGGTGTTATACTTCTTTTAGAGTTGGTCCCTGCAAAATATTGAATAAAGGTTTTAAATTTGATGTGGTTATATGTAAATAAGGTTTAGTTCAACAGTTTTGGAAAATTATTTAAGGTCACCAAATGATTTTTTCATAACTGCCAAGGTTGATGACTCACTGTTTGTATGTTTAATACATGGCCAAGATATGTGAAAGGAGAATTGTTTTGAATCTTTTC
>NW_006965110.1:0-1024 GCF_000164805.1 Carlito syrichta
GGGGGCCTGGAGCGGCCACTGCACTCCAGTCTGGGCAACAGAGTGAGACTCCAACTCAAAAAAAGACCACATTGACCACTCCAAAAATCAAACCTTCGAACACATTTTTTTGTCAGTTTCTGAAAAGTGAACAATATAGAAAAATGATATTATTTCTGATAACCTGTACATTTGAAATTTTTTTGTTGTTAGTCTACCAGAGTAGACCACATATGCAACTTGTGGAATGTAGGTAATAGGTTAATGTACAGCCAAAGGGCAATTTAAGCAAACTGGCATAACAAGGTAGATAAACACTGATTATTTGTTTATGAGGTTCTGATAAATACTGTATTCATCTCTCTCTCTCTTTCTCTATTTATCTCCATCTCCATCTCCATCATCTCTATCTCCATCTCTGTCTCTCTAGATCTAGTTCTAGCTGTATGTATCCTTATGTAGAGATACAATTTCTGATTTCTCTATTTAATTCTATTCCTGTACAGTTTTGTTATAACTGTAAAAGACAGTAGTTTTTTTAAACTTTTATTTTAAAGTTGTGAGTACAATTCAGAATTAGTTATACAAGTGGCTACCATACAGTTAAAGTTTGGGCTTTCTTTTGGCCCCATTTCACCTGGTTTGAAATCCGTGACCCTTATTGATCTTATGTGCCTTTCCCCCAGCAGTTCCTGGCTACTGCAATCCCTTTCTTAGAGTATAATGGCAAATGCTCAGGGTTCACTTATGCAGGGGAACATGTGGTAGTCGGTTTTTTTGTTTCTGTAATAGACCACTAAGTATTATAGACTCTAAATCCATCCAAGTAGCTGCAAAGTTTATACTTTTGTCCTTTTTTATGACTATGTAGTATTTCATAGTGTAATTGCACCATTTTGTTTTATTCAGTCCACTTTTTATGGGTAGCAATGTTGGTTCCATGTTTTTGCTATTGTGAATAGTGCTGCAATAAACATGCGTGTGCAGGCATCTTTTTTGTATAATGTTTTAAATTTCTCTGGGTATATTTCCAGAAGGCAGATTG
>NW_006965111.1:0-8258 GCF_000164805.1 Carlito syrichta
ACTCTACCTGGGTTATAATGTTAGCAATTTTCTGGCACATTAGCAATTTATCTGACAACTTAGTTTTCAATAATTCATAGCGGTCAGTTAAATAATATATACTATATTTTACATAGTTCTGAAAACTTGTTCTACAAAACTTGCACTAATTTTTATTTTATTTCAAAATATTGTAGTAGATGATTTATGATCAACAAACTATTCTCAGCAACAAATCAGGAAAATATATTCTAATAAATTCCATCAAGTTTGGATAATACTATGTGCTTAATTTCAGATATAATTTGTTACCTATAAAACAAAGTCTTTAAATTTTTTATGATCATTTATTTAGTAAAAAAGCAAAAAATCATTTTGAAAATGAATAAATTATATTTTCTAATTTACCTTTTTTTTGAGATTCTACACTTTGGAACATTTTTTAAAAGTGGGTGTAATGCAGTACTTATGCTAATTACTTGGAGTTAGCACAAACTTCACAGGTTAAGAGTATAGTTCCAAAAGATTGCTTGTCTTCCCTTCAGACAACAGCAGCAGGCACCATTTTTTACCAAGTGGCTACATATTTGGAGATTTCCACTATTCCCTCAGGTTTGATAATTCACTAGAAAAGCCAGCAGAACTCAGGAAAGCATTACACTTAGGATTACAGTTTTATTAATAAGGATGTAAGTCAAGATTGGCCAAATAAACTCACATAGTGAATCTTGCAGGGTATCACATGTGAAGCTTCTGATCCTCAAGAGGTATCATCTTCCTGGCATACCAATGTATATCACCAACCAGGAGGCTCACTGAAGTCTTGTTAAAAAAATTAATGGGAGTTTAAACAGGTAGCCATGATTTATTAAATCGCTGGCCCATTATTGACTCAATATCCAGTATCTGTGTCCTCCCCAGAGGTTAGGCTAATATTACTTGACTCAAAGTTCAAACCATCCAATCACATGATTATTTTTCTAGCATGACCTATCCTGAGCCATCTCATTAGTGTAAGCTAAGATTTACTTCAAGGGATCCACTATGAATAACCCTCCTCTCACTAAAGAAATTCCAAAGATTTTGAGGCTACCCCTGGGGTACCAAGATCAAAGGCCAACTTACTTGTTATTATACACAAGTGGGATTACCCATATATCAACATTTTATATTATTTATTTGGATACTTTAATTCAGAGAATATTCCAACTGAATATTTTAATTCTCTTTTGTTTTAAATACAGTTGTTCTCTGGTTTTTTTAATCAACCTCTCTGGCCCTCTGCTATATAATTGCCAGTGATGCTAAACTGATTTTGATGTCAAATTCCAAAACTGAATAGCTTCTATGTATCTAGAAACAAGGTATTAATAAAAATGTTCTAAATCTGAGAAAATATGTTCTAGTTCCTATATAACAAATATACATCTGGTATACCTCATGGCATTACAGACTCTGAGAGGACTCCAAATAGAAGTATTAACAGCACTCAAATATCATAATTATATATATATATTAATTCTACTAGCTATTTAAAAGGTGGAGGTACAGTGCTAAATATTTAATATGTAATTATTCACTTTTTGCAAAAATTATCTGATTTTTAAATTTTTCTTTTTGTTGTAGTGACATAAATTTACCACACTAATTATTATTAGTTATAATATATTTCAGTTGTATTTAATATGTTTGCAATGTTGTCCAACCTTCACCAGCATCCATTTTCATAACTCTGTTTAGTAAAACAAACTTTACTCATTAAATAATAATTTCTCATTTCTTCCACTCCCCAGGTCTGGCAACAACAATTACAAGTTTTGTTTCTACAATTTTGATTGCTCTCAATGCCTCATATCAGTAGAATCACACAGTATTTGTTTTTTTGTGATTGGTTTACTTCACCTAACATAATGTCTCCTAGGCTTATCTAAGTTGCAGAATATGTCAGAATTGCCTGTCCTTAACATGCTGAATATTATGCCATTGTATGTATATATTATTTTGTTTATACAACTATTTTTACATGGATGCTTGGGTTTCTTCTACATTTTAGCTATTATGAATAATATTGCTTTGAACATGAGTATACAAATATCTCCTTAAGACCTTGTTTTTAATTCTTTTATATTGAAATATCCAGATTTGGAATTATTGTAAAACTGAAATTGATAGTTCAATTTTTAATTTCCACAGTGGCTATGCCATTTAACATTCCCACCAAAGGTGCATGAGAATTCAATTTCTGCACATTCTCACCAACATGTTATTTTGGTTTTTTTTGTTTGTTTGTTTGAAATAATAGCCATTCTAGTGGGTATGAGGTAGTAGTATCACATCATAATTATGATTTGCATTTCCTTAATATT
The DNA here is from genome assembly GCF_000164805.1 of Carlito syrichta. Classification (NCBI taxonomy): domain Eukaryota; kingdom Metazoa; phylum Chordata; class Mammalia; order Primates; family Tarsiidae; genus Carlito; species Carlito syrichta. The sequence goes on from NW_006965111.1 coordinate 2,346, forward strand.
TTGTGAGAGTGTTAATATTTTACTTATTTTATGTTGATTGCCATTTGTGTATCTTGTTCAGAGAAATATTCATTTAGATCCTTTACTTGTTTTTTACTTGGGTTGTTTTGTGGTGTTGATACTGTTGAGATGTATGGGTTCTCTCTATATCTTGAATATCAGTCCCTAATAAGATATATGAACTGTGCATATATTCTTCTATTATGTGAGTTGCTTTTTTACTCTGTTGATATTGTCTTTTGATGCACACATTTAAAAAATTGTGAAACACAGTTTTTCTATTTTCTTCTTTTGTTGGTCATACCTTTGGTTATATTTACAAAATCATTAGCAAATTACCAACATCATTAAGCTTTTGCCCTGTGTTTTCCTCTAAGAGTTTTATAGTTTTTGGTCTTACATTTTTTAGTTATTTTTTGTATATATAGATTAGGTAAGGGTCCAATGTCATTGCTTTATATGTGAATATCAAGCTTTCCCAGTACCACTTATGGACAAGAATGCTCTTTACCTATCAAATAACTTTGGCAATTTTATCAAAAATCATTTGTCCTTATATCTAAGGATTTATTTATGGGAACTCTGTCATATTACATTGGTCTATATGTCTCCCTTATGCCAGCATCGCATCATTTTGGTTACTGATGCTTTGTAGTAAATTTTAAAATCAAGAAATATGTGACCTCAGCTTTGTTCTTTCTTTTCAAGATTGTTTTGGCTACTTGAGGTCTCTTGAGATCCTGTATTAATTTTAGAGTGAGTGTTTCTATTTCTGCAAAAAAGATTATTGTAAATTTTTTTTTACAGTAAATTAATTGTAAATTGCTTTGGGTTGTATTAGCATCTCAACAATATCTAGTCTTCTAACTCCTAAACATGGAATATGTTTCTATTTATTTATATCTTAATTTATTTCAGCAATATTTTATAGTTTTTCTTGTACAAATATTTCACCTCTTTGGTTAAGTTCATTCCTAACTATTTTATTCTTTTTATGTTCTTATATACAGAATTGTTTTTATATTTTTTCAGATTGTTCATTGTCACTGTGTAAAAATGCAATTAAATTTTGTTTGCTGACTTTGTATTCTGGTTTGTTGATGAATTCATTTATTGCTTTCATAATCTTTAGAGTTTTCTACACATACAATCATGTCATCTTGAACAGAGATAATTTTAGTTTTTCTTTTAAAATTTCAATGACTTTTATTTCTTTTTCTTAATTAATTGCATTGACTATGACTTCCAGTGCTATTCTGAATAGATCTAGCAAAAGCAGGCATTCTTGCCTTATTCTTTATCTTAGCTTTCAATCCTTCATCATTTAGCATGATGCTCCCTATGAATTTTTCATATGTCTTTTATTATGTTGAGGTAGTTTTTTATTTTTAAAAACTTGTTATAAAATTTTATTAAAATTTGTATTTTTATAACCAGAGTAGTAGAATGCAGTGAGTCAGTCATTGTGCTCAATTTTTTTTTTTTTTTTTTTTTTTAACGATGTAGGGTATAATTCAGGATTAGGTCTCCACAATAAAATTAAAAAATTAGAAAGGTGTGATGGAGCACACCTGTGGTTCTAGCAACTTGGAAGGCTGAGATGGAAGGATCGCCTGCACTCAGCAGGTTGAGGCTAAGGTGGCAGTGAGTGTGCCACCGCACTCCAGAGTGAGCAACAGAGTGAGACTCAGACTCAAATAAAAGAGATAGTTTTTAAAATTTCTAGTTCTTGATGTGAGATTGCTGAATTTTGTCAAATACCTTCTCTGCACAAATTTAGACAATTATTTTTTAAATTCTGTTAATGTGGCATATTACACTGACTAATTTTCTTATCTTGGACAATTCTTGCATTCTAAGAATTAATTACACTTATTATTACTTTAATATGCTACTAAACTCAGTTTTCTAGTATTTTTTTTTTGTAACTTCTGTTACGATTTTTAAAACTATGAGACAGAAACTCTTATATTTAACATCTCTAGCCTAAACCTCACTCTTAAATCCCATACATCCATATGAATTTTAAACTTATATCTAATATACACTTCCAATGTAACTTGCTTAAAATTGAACTCTTGTTCATACAGACTTGATTCTTCCCAATCACAATTAATAGCACCTTCAAATTTCAGTTTGCTCAGGTCAACAATTTCATGTTGTCTTTCACTTATCTAATTTTATTCACTAGCCATATCCAACCCATCTGAAAACATCTGGACTATATCCAGAATTCACTGCACTTACCTACTGGACAACTTTACCAGTGTATTTCCTAGTATTAACCAGCACTACCCCTCATCTAAAATTGATGATCTTATAACTGATATCCATTTCACCTTTTGATTTTGACTGTTTATTTTCAGTCCATAAACCAGATGGACTGAGAAAGATATCTTCTATTTTCAGCCCAGAAACTAGGAAGATTAAGCTGTGGTATGTTCTTCCTCTACTCAAAAGTATTCTTTATCTCTTGTCTTGCTCAGAGCAAAATACAAAATCCTTATAATGGTCTCTAGCAGGCCCTAGACTTTCTGACACCTCATTCCTTTTCCAGAATTTGTAATAAGCCTTTTCCTTGCTCGATTCACCCCAACTACTGGCTGGTTTGTGATGAGACTAGGGTTGTTCCTGCCTGAGGGACACTGTACAGGACGTATCACCAACTGGACATTCTCTGCTAAAATACCTTTAGAGATAACTCCACTGTAGGAACTAGATATGAAGTTAGAAATTAGTTTTCCTTACTTTTCTGAGAAGAGAGTAAAAACATGTAAATTAAATACAACCAACCAAGTGCATAAGTAAAACTTTCTCTAGAGAGCTAGTGAGAAAGTATGCAAAAGATGTCATTCTCTTGTTCTGCTGACAGTTGCAAGGTAAGTACCAATTCTGTGTCATGATTTGGGACATTGTTTTCCTCACTACCTAACCTTCATTATAGTTCTCTGGCTTTAATAATGATTCAATGAGCTATCCAATATTCTTTAATAAACTCTTACAATTTTTTTGCTTAGCTCAGTGTGGTAGATAGTTTACAGAGAAGGCCCTTGAATATACTATCCCTTCTAGTCTTCATGCCTCATATAATTTCCTTCCCTTGATTCTGTTTTTATACTATAAATGGCTTTTAATTGATAAATGTGGTGGGAGTAATGTTGTGTAGCTTCCAAGTCGAGGTTTAAGAGGCCTTGAAGCTTCTACTTATGTCTTTGAAAACATTTGCTCTGGGGGAAGTTTGCTACCTGCAAGGATTTGACTATTCTGAGATTACCATGTTATGAGAAAGCCAGAGCTAGTCATTCAGAAAGAGTGTGGGAGAGATACCCATCCCCAACTATTCCAGTATCTTATCTGTGAGGAAAGGAATCATATTGTATATTCAATTTAGTTATTGTATGTTCAAATGATTATAGCCAAGAGGCCATTAACTCATAGTCCATGAGATATCCCTAAAAAGAACTGTCCAGCTGATCTTCATTAATCAAATACTGTGAAGAATAATCAGATAGTTACTAAGATTTGGGTTGTCTGTTACACAGTAATAGACAACCACTAAATTCTGGTGAACACAGATTTGTTAGTTGGGTATAGAACCCTCACTGACAAAGTATTAATACTATATATATGAACTAAAAATTTATGAGTAGAGACAACGAAAAATATTTTTGAATAGTTATTAAATTTTTAAATACACTTATTTGATTTAGAAGTTCAACTTCTGTGAAAATATGCAATAGGGGAAAATGTGTTATAGATAAATGAGTAGACTGATAGATTTGCTACAGATAACTATTACTAGATAGAGATATACATAGATAAAGACAAATGGAGAGAGAGAATATTTATTATAGCATAGTTGTGGTGTCTAGCAACAACAACAACAAAACTAGAAATGGCCCAGTATGAAAGACTAAAGCTGATCAATACAAATTTAAATATACAACTCTCAATTTTGAAAGTTTCAGCGATTCTTCTCTACAATGGAAAAAAAAATGCAAAGCGCAGAGAAATACGAATAGTTCAATAGCAATTTTAAAGTTAAAGTTTAATGTTATTCTGTAAAACAACATATATTTAAAATGTAGACTTTGATGAGTTTAGAAAATATATACCACTGTGAAATCTATGTTCAGTCTGGTCAAAAGTAAAAGTTTTTCTCATGCATCTTTCCTGATAACCTCCTACCCCAGAACTAACTACTGCTCTGATTTCCATTATCATAGATCATTTTGTTTGTTTTTGAACATGATGTGACTGACTAAGTAGTTTAGTTACCTTTTAGTCCTGACTCTTTTTTTTTTCTCTTGCAGCTTTTTGCGTCAGTAGTTGTATCTTTAAATTAAAGAATATTATTTCATTCTATGTATATTTTTTTCCTTTTGAGGAGCATGTGGATTATTCTCAGTTTTTTACTATTGTGTATAAAATGACTATAACATCTTTAACAAGTCATTTTGAAGGCACATGCTTTATTTTTAATTTCTTTTTATAAATAACTAAAGACCAAATAATATGTATAAGTAAACACAAACCAGTTTTAAAAGTTGAATTATTTTGTACTTGCTCTATGAATGCCTGAGAAACACTGACTATCTGTGTTCACCAGAATTTAGGATTGTTGCTTTTTTATGATGTCCTTTTTTTTTTAACAGTTTTGGACCATTATTTCATTGTCATTTTAATTTGCTTTACTAATTATGTCCTGAAATTTTATATGTTTACTGGACATTTGTATATATACTTTATAGTGTCATCAATTCAAGCAATTTTCCCTTTTTTCTATTGGAATATTTAAGTCCTCCATTGCCATCAAGTGAGTCCAACAATGAAATATTTTAGCACAGAAATCAAGTTGAGCAGTAATTTTTAGGGAATTTGATGATAATTTAGACGTTTCTCTTGGAAGTTTAATACTACTCCTAATTGAATATGCTGCAAAAAAAGCTTACATTTTCATAATAAAGTAGAAGCAAATTCTAGACTCTTCTTGAAGAGTATTTCAACTTAAAATGATGATAATAGATTGGCAATTATAGACAAACAACAGAAAAAATATCATGTCACTGCCCCAAAATTTTGACTAACAATTTACTTACAGGTATGCCTAAAAGTGCAGACTTAAAATTATAAATGTGTGAGCAGCTTAATTGCAGCACATCTTTGGAATTACATTAGAAATCTTACTACTATAATATTCAATATTATCTAGAACTACTGGTATATGAGAGCTATCTTTATATAATCAAAGATTTACTTTCCTAGAAGCAGAAGTATTTACTATTTCTGCATGATGCGTAGCTCAAAAATGAGAAAAAACTATATTTTTAATAGAGGCTAAAATAGACAACCTATAGCAATGTCTATGATAGCATAATTATTGTCTTTTTGAATTGGCTTGTTGACTGGTCAATTATGTACTTATAATGTTCCAAAAATTGTCTCAACTATTTAGTAGAAATTTATTCATTGAAATATGCAAGTGGTTTCTTGAAAATTTACAACCACCTACTTGACATTTTTTTCAACTGTTAATGGCTGTACAAACAAATCAGGTGGGATATAAGCCTTGATTTTTTTTTTAAGTTTTAGTAAACAAAATCAAAACCAAAACCAAACCAAAACCAAAAAAACACTTATGAGCTCATTCTCATTTACATGGCTCATTATAACAGGTAATTCCTAGGAACTGTCAAAATACACAGACTGTTCTGGTTTCAAGTTTTAAAAAAATTTTTTTTCATTTCTACAACAAAGTTTCTTAGAGAAAAAAGAGGGGAAATATAGAGTGACATGTCAGAGCTGGTAAGGGTGAGAGAAACCATACTTTTTACTTTTAAGAGTGGCCTGGGGCCCGGCTCGGTGGCTCAGCCTGTAATCCCAGCACTTTGGGAGGGCGAGGTGAGTGGATTG
>NW_006965112.1:0-10958 GCF_000164805.1 Carlito syrichta
ATAATGTAGGGATCATAACTGCCAGATTCCAGATATGCGTCTAGTTAAAGTCCCTTTCGAGTCCTAGGTATGAGCACTGCCTTAAGCCAGGGATAAGTGTAGTAATTGCCCAGATGTTTGCAAGTTACATGGAAACCGAGATTCCTGGTTCTTATTTAGTAACACGTGTAGAAACTTTCAAGGGACACAGTGACCCAGATTCCTGTTTCGTTCTAAGCAAAACGCCAAGATGTTTCCTGTTGTCCTGGATATCCAGACTCTTGTATACCATTAGTAAGATGACACGAATATTCCTGACGATGTTGAATCTAAGATTCCTGGCTACATCCCAAAAGTACCTCTTAAATAATGTGAAAATCTCAACTCTGAGTCCTAATTTCGAACAGCTGAACCACCAGAAGTTTCTGGAGTACGATGAAACACTGAAGTCAGCACTTACAAAAAATCCGAGAGGATTTCTTGTGTCCTGGAATCTGGCCTCAGAGATTCCGAGTATCTGAATGGACTTGTAGTGCCTGACTCGCGGTCGCAATTATCAAGAGTACCAGAATGTTGCTGGAGCTCTGGAAAGAATGTTTTGTAATATCAACATGGAAAACAGCTTTAAAACATGATGGTGCTCGAAGTCTGGATGATTGTTTAGGCCTTAGGAAGATGTCCTGTAGATTTTCGGGATTGAGGACTCATGTAACCCAGAATCCTTTTTCATCATTAGCAAGAGGCAGTGCAGTTTCCTATATATGTGGACTCCCATTACCCAGACTCCTGCTTCTTTCACAGCAAGACACTGAAACATTTCCTGGAGATGTATAATTCAAGTTGTTTAGATATCAAAAGAAAGACTCCCAGAAGCTTCCTAGGGAATTTGAAACCAAGATTCCTGCTTCCCTTTAACATGACACCCTAAAATCTTGGGGAAATAGAAGCCCAGATTCCTGATTAAGCCGTATCAACTAGCCCTGTAGACTCAGCGATTGAGAACTCCAAAAACCCGCATACACTTTCCATTCTCACAAATATGCCCGGAATTTCCCTGTCAATGTGGATTCCAAACTCTGTATACAAAAAGACAGAAGCCCAGAAACTTCCTAGGGACGTGGAATACATGATTCCTGGTTACCTTAAAAAGACGTACTAAACATTTGGCAATTGCAAAACCCCTGTCCTTCTCAAAATAAAAGGAGAAACGGAAGGTGAAGGATTACAGGGTTCACCTTAAGACCAGAGTTACATCCAAATATGGCAAGAAGATTCTTTTTATCCTGGTATCTGGCCTTTGTTTTTCCGAGGAACCTAACAACTTGGAGTGCCCGATACTCGATAACAACTTTCAAGAGGACCATAATGTTGCTGGAGTCCTGAAGTGACTGATTTGTAATATCTGCATGCTAAATTACTCCAAAACATTTGGGGAACTCGAAGCCCTGTTTCTTGTTTGTCCCATAGCTGACACCCTGGGAATTTTTTGGATTGAGGACTCGTACAACAAAGATTCTTTATTCTTCCTTAGAGTCAGTGTAGTGTCCTGTATATGAGGACTCTCTTTCCCTAGATTCCTGTTTCAAAACGCTGATTCTTGTTTAGCCCTTAGTAAAACGCCATGTAGATTTATTTATAGAGGAACGGTGTAAAACTGATTTCTTCTTTTTTCTTAGCAAGAGATCAAGTAGTTTCCTGTATATGAGGACTGCTATTACCCACATATATGCCTCAAATCCTTGTTTCTTCTTTAGCCGTCAGCAAGATGCCCTGTAGATTTTCAGGACTGAGCAATCATATAACCCAGATTCCTTATTTTTAACAACACCCGTGCATTTGCCTGTTTATGAGTACTCCCTTTCCCTGATACATGCGTCAAAACCCTTATGCTTGCTTAGCCCTTAGCAAGACGCTATGTAGTTTTTGGCAGATTGAGAACACATGTCACCCAGATTTCTTATACTTTCTTTGGAAAAGTCCATGCAGTTGCCTGTATATGAGGATTTCATTTCCCTAGGTTATGCTTCAAAAACCCAAATTCGTTTTTAGCCTTTAGCAAAAAACCTTGAAGTTTTTTTTAGATTGAGGACTCATGTAAACCAGATTTCTTATACTTCCTTAGCAATAGACTGAGCAATGTCCTGTATAGGAGGAATCTCATTATCCAGATTCCTACACAGAAAACCTGATTGGTGGTTATCTCTTAAAAAGACGCTCTGTAGAGTTTTGGGATGGAGGACTCATGTAAACAAGATTCTGTATTCTTTCTTAGCAACAGTCCATGTAATCTTCTGCATATGAGGACTCCATTACTGAAATTTCGGCTTCATTCTCCGCAAGACGCCTATACCTTTCCTCGTGACCTAGCATTCCAGTTGCCTGGATATCAAGAGAAAGACTCTCATAAAGTACTTGTGGAATTGGAACCCAAGATTCCTGGTTCCCTTTTCAAAAAACACCCTAAAAATGTGGCGACATAGAAGCTCAGATTGCTGATTAAACCTTATCAAGAGACCTTGTAGATTTAGGCGATTGAGAACTCCAAGAACCGGATTCCCTTTCCGTTCTCAGCAAGATGCCCTGATTTTCCCTGTCTATGTGGATTCCAAAAACTCTGCGTATACAAAAATGTAGATGCCCAGATATTTCCTAGGGACGTGGAATCCATGATTCTTACTAAATGTTTGGCAACTGCAAAATCCTCGGCCCCTCTCCAAATAAAAGTACAAATGGAAATTTAAGGATTACCAAGTTCATCTTAAGACCAGTGTTACATCCAAATATGGCAAGAAGAGATATTTTTTCCGGGAATCTGGCCTTAGTTGTCCTGAGGAACCTAAGGGACTTGTACTACGAGATACCCGTTTACAACTCACAAGAGGACCAGAATGTTGCTGGAGTTCTGAAATGACTGATTCGTAATACCCACAAGCCAAATAGCTCCAAAACATGACACGAGCTCGAAGCCCTGATTCTTGTCTATCCCGTAGCAAGACACCCTGTGAATTTTTCTAATTGGTGACTAGTGTATCACAGATTCCTTATTCGTCCTTAGTGAGGAGCCATGTCGTGTCCTGAATATGAGGACTCCCTTTCCCCAGTATCCTGTTTCAAAACCCTGATTCTTGTTTAGCAGGTAGCAAGGTGTCATGTAGATATTGTGATGGAGGAACCATGTAAAACAGGTTTCCTATTTCTCCTTAGCAAGGGATCATGTAGATTCTGTATATGAGGACTCCTATTTACCTATGTTGCAACTTCTAAACGCTGATTCTTGTTCAGCTCACAGCAGATGGCCTGTTGAGTTTTAGGACTGATGACTGCTATAACCCCGATTCTTTTTCTTCCTTGGCAAGGGCCTTGTATTTTCCTGTATATTAGGACTCTCATTACATAAACCCTGCTTCGAAACTCTGATTCTTTTTTAGCCCTCTCCAAGATGCCCTGTAGATTTTTAGGACTGAGGACTTGTGTAACCCAGATTCCTTATTCTTTCTTAGCAAGTGATCATGTTGTTGCCTTTATATAAGGAATACATTTCCCAAGATTCATACTGAAAAGTACCCTGATTCGTGTTTAGCCCATAGCAAGACGACCTGAAGGTTTTTTGGGATTGAGGCCACGAGTAATGCAGATTCCTTATTGTTACTTAGCAATAGACAGTGAAGTTTCCTGTATGTAAGGACTCCCATTACCCAGATTCCTACTTCAAAAACCTGATTCTTGGTTACCTCTTAGAAAGTCGGCCTGTAGTTTTTGGAATTGAGAACTCATGTAACCATGATTTCTTATTCCTCTTTAGCAATATGCCGTGCAGTTTCCTGTATATGAACACTCCCATTACTCAGCTTCCTGCTTCACTCTGCATGATGCCAAGACAGTTCCTGGTGACTGAGAATTACAGTTGTTTGTATATCAAGAGAAAGAGTCCCATAATATTCTTTGGGACTGGAATCCAAGATTCCAAGATTCCTGGTTCCTTCACAAGACCTCCCCAAAATGTAGAATTTTAAAACCCAACATCCCAATTCCAACCTACCCGCCCAAAGGAATTTTCTGTAGTTTTTTTTTTTTTTTATTGAGTTGTACTCTCATTCTGTCTCCCAGAGTAGAGTGCAGTGGCTGCTCCCGGCCACCACAGGCTCGACCTGCTAGGCTCCTGCGATCCTTCGGCCTTAGCCTTCCAAGTAGCCAGAATTACAGGCATGCGCTACCACGCTCGGCTGATTTTGATTTATTGTAGACATGAGGTCTCCCTGCCCGGGCGGTCCTTGAACCCGCGGGTTCAGGCAATCCACTCAACTCAGCCTCCCAAAGGCACGGGATTATAGGCTGAGCCACCGAGCACGGCTGTATTTTCTGTGGCTTTAGGTCACCTGAATCGAGGGATTTTGTACCAATATGCCATTTGTTTCTGGGGAACATTTTTTTGGTCGAAGATGTTCCTAGGACACAAAAGGATTTGTAGGACCAGATCTTTGATTACAACTAACAAGAGGACCAGAAATTTTCTGTGGATCTGTAAGACAGATTTAGGGTATCCAGGGAGCAAGTACATGAAAAATGTAGGGACCCAGAAATCCAGATTGCTGATTAAGCCATATCAAGAGGCCCTGTATATTCCGGTTAGTGAGAACTCCTAGAACCGGATTTCCTTTTCGTTCTCAGCAAGATGCCCTGATTTTCCCTTGTGATGTGGATACCCAAACTGTGTATACAAATAGACACATGACCCGGTTTCGTAGGGACTTGGATTCCATGATTCCTCATTACCCTTAAAAGTATGTAATAAATATTTGACAAACTCAAAACACGAGGCCCCTCTCTGAATAAACGGACAAACAAAAATTTTAGCGTTGTGAGGTGCATCTTAGATGAGAGTTACACACAAACATGGCGAGAAGAATCTTTGGTCCCTAGAATCTGGCCTTTGTTGTACCGAGGTAACCAATGGACTTGTAGGTACACATTATCAGTTATCACTATCAAGATGACCAGAGGGTTGCTGAGAATATATAATGACAAAATTGTCATACCAAGAGACCAGTAGCCCTAAACAATGTGGGGATTTAGAAGCCAAGATTCCAGATTATCCCTTATAATGTGGCTCTGTAGAATTCTGGGATTGGTGACTCCCATAACTCATATTCTTTTTCTTCTCAATGAGACTCCCGGATGTTACTTGCTGACGTGGAAGTACAAACTCTTAAATATCAATACTCATATCCCCTAATGGTGACCAGGGCCCTGAAATCCAAGTTTGCTGGATCCCCTTTAAGAATATGTCCGAAATATATAGAAACTCCTAAACCCATGTTTCGAATATCAACCAGAATTTCCTGCAGTAGTTTCGGAATTAGGAGGAAAACATGAAGCCAGAAATTACATTATAAAATGGGAAGATTAATCCTTGGGTTGTGGAATCTGGCCTTCCAGCATCCTGCCAAACAAGCAGAGTAGATGGCCAGATTCTCTGTTACAACTAATAAGAGGAGCAGCAAGTACCCGGGGATCGGTAATGTCAGATTTGTGGTATGGATATAGGAATAAGCTCTGAAAAATGTGAGGAACAGGACTCCCAAATTCCTGATTAGCATTTAGAAATATGCTGTAGACTTCTAGGTTTGAGAACTACCTGAAGCCAGGGAAAAATTAGCAAAGGCTCAGAAGTTCGCTGGTCACATGGAAACTGATTTTCCTTGTTCCACATTGGTAACATTAGTAGAAACTTTCTGGAGACATAGTGTCCCAGATTCCTGATTCCTTCTCAACAAAACAACAAAAGGTTTCCTGGTGCCCTGAAAGTCCAGACTCTTGGCTCCCAATGGAAAGATTCCAGAATGTCCTGTAGACTTGGAAGTCAAGAACCTAGTGCCCTCCCAAAAATACCTTCGAAAAATGGTGCAACATCTAAACTCAAGTTCCTAATTCCGAATAGCTGAACTACCAGATGTTTCTGGCGTATGACTTAACCCTGAACTCAGGGCTCACATTCAAAAGAACCGAGATGATTACTTGTGTCCTTGAATTTGGCATTAGAGGATCCAGAATCTAAATGGACTTGTAGTGCCATATTACCCTTTAAACTATTGAGAGGACCAGAATGTTGCTGGTCTTCTGGAATGACTGATTCATAATATCCAAATATGAAATAGCTCAAAAAAATATGGGGACGTCGAAGCCCAGAGATTTGTAGACCGTAGCAAGATGTTCTGTACCTTTTTGGAATTGAGGATTCATAGAAACCCAATTCTTTATTCATCCTTAGAAAGAGCCCCTGTAGTTTCCTACATATGAGGTCTCCCGTTCCCCAGATTCCTGCTTTGAAATCCTGATTCTTGTTTAGCCCTTATCAAGATGCCCAGTAGATTTTTGGCATTGAGGACACGGGAATACCAGATTCCTTATTCTTTCTTAGCAAGAGACTGTGTAGTTTCCTGTGTGTGAAGACTCCCAATACCCAGATATTTGCTACAAAAACCTGATTCTTGTTTAGCCCTTAGCAAGACGCCCTGCAGATTTTTAGGTTTGAGCATATGTTAACCCAGATTCCTTATTCGTCCTTAGCAAGAGGCTGTGAATTTTCCTGTATATGAGGACTCCCATTTCCCAGTTTTGTGCAACAAATCCCAGATACATTTTTATCCCTTAGTAAGACTCCCTGTAGTTTTTTTGGGATGTAAGAACTCATGTATCTCAGATTCCGTAATCTTCTGTAGCAAGAGGCCATGTAGGTTCCTGTATATGAAGACTCCCTTAACGCAGATTCCTGCTTCATTCTCAGAAATCAGTTGAATATTTCCTGATGAACGTAGGTTACAGTTGTTTGGATATCAATAGAAGACTCACATGTGGTACCTGGGAACTGGAATCCCAGTTCCATGGTCCCCTTAACAAGACATTTTCAAAATGTGGAAATTTGTAAACCCAATATCCCAATTGCTACCGGGCTGACCACAAGAAAATTCTGTATTTTGAGGCAACCTGAAGCGAAGGATTTAGTAGCAAAATGCCAATTGACAACTGGGAAACTAGATTATGGCCAAAGATGTTCATAAGAAACAAACGGAATTGTAGGTCCAGATCCTCGATTACAATTATCAAGAAGACCGTAAACTTCTTGGGAATCAGTAATGAGAGATTTTAGGTATCCACACAGCAAGTAGCTCTGAAAAATGAGGGACCTATGAGCCCAGACTCCTCATTAAACCTTATCAAGAGGCTTTATAGATTTTGGCGATTGAGAACTCCCTGATCCCGGATTCCCTTCTCGTTCTCAGTAAGATTCTCTGAATTTCCCTGGCATCTGGATTCCAAGATTCTGTATAAAAATAGACAAATGGCCAGCTGTTTTCCTGGGACATGGAATCCGTGATTATTGCCTACCTTTAAAAATATGAACAAAATACTCAGTAACCTCAAGACCCCAGGCCAAAATCAAGTAGATGCACAAGTGGAAGTTTAGGATTACAGGGTACATCTTAAGTCAAGAGTTACATACAAATATGCCGAGATGATTCTTTCAGTCCAGGAATCTGGCTTTAGTTGTCCCAAGGAACCCCACTGAATTTAAGTAATAGATTCTTGGTTGCAACAATCAAGACGACCAGAAAGTTGCTGGGAATCTACAATGACACTTGTCCATTCCAAGTGTCAATTAGCTCTGAAGAATTTGGAGAACTAGAAGACCAGATTCCAGGTAAGTCTTTGTAATGGAGCCCTGTAGAATTAATGGATTGAGGCCTCCCATAACCCAATTTCCTTTTTTTTTATTTATCAGGAAGACGTCCGGACATTTTCTTGTGATGTGGAAGTCCAAACTCTTACATACCAATACTCATACCTCCAGAAGTTTCCCAGGGATCTGGAATCCAAGATTGCTGGTTCCCCCTTAAGAATAAGTCATAACATGTGGGAAACCCTAATCCCATATTCTGAATACCAAAAAGAATGCCCAGAAGTAGTTTCTGGACTACGAGGTAAACCTGAAGCCAGAGATCACATTAACAAACGGCGAGATGATTCCTTGGATTGTGGAATCTGGCCTTATAGGACCCTGTGGAACAAACGGACCAGTAGGCCAGATTCTGAGTTACAACTCTCAAGAGTTAAAACAGGTTCCTTGGGATCGGTAAAGTCCAATTGGTGGTATGCATATAGGACGTAGCTCTGAATAATATGGGGATCATATCTCCCAGATTCCAGATATGCATCTAGCTAAAGTCCCTTTCGAGTCCTAGGTATGAGCACTGCCTTAAGCCAGTGATAATTGCAGCAATTGCCCAGATGTTTACAATTTACATGGAAACCTAGATTCCTGGTTCTTATTTAGTAACACGTGTAGAACCTTTCAAGGGACACAGTGACCCAGATTCCTGTTTCATTCTAAGCAAAACGCCAAGATGTTTCCTGTTGTCCTGGAAGTTCAGACTATTGTATACCAATACTAAGATGACAAGAATATTCCTGCGGACGTTGAATCTAAGATTCCTGGTTCCATCCCAAAAGTACCTCCTAAATAATGAGAAAAACTCAACCCTAAGTCCTAATTTCGAACAGCTGAACCGCCAGAAGTTTCTGAAGTACGAGGTAACACTGAAGTCAGCGCTTACATACAAAAAATCCGAGATGATTACATGTGTCCTGGAATCTGGCCTCAGAGGTTCCTAGTATCTAAATGGACTTGTAGTGCCAGATTCGCGTTCGCAATTATCAAGAGTACCAGAAAGTGACTGGAGTTCTGGAAAGAATGTTTCATAATATCAACATGGGAAACAGTTGTAAAACATGAGGGTGCTTGAAGTCTGGATGATTTTTTAGGCCTTAGGAAGTCGTCCAGTAGATTTTCGGGATTGAGGACTCATGTAACTCAGAATCCTTTCTCATCATTAGCAAGTGGCAGTGCAGTTTTCTGTATATGAGGACTCCCATTACCCAGACTCCTGATTCTTTCTCAGCAAGACACTGAGACATTACCTGGAGATGTAGAATTCAAGTTGTTTGGATATCATAAAAAGACTCCCAGAAGCTTCTTGGGGAATTTGAAACCAAGATTCCTGCTTCCCTTTAACATGGCACCCTAAAAACCTGGGGACCTAGAAGCCAAGATTCCTGATTAAGCCGTAACAAGTGGTCCTGTAGTTTTCAGTGATTGAGAACTCCAAGAACCCGCATTCACTTTTCATTCTCACAAATATGCCCTGACTTTCCCTGTCAATGTGTATTCCAAACTCTGTATACAAAAAGACAGAAGCTCAGAAACTTTCTAGGGATGTGGAATACATGATTCCTGGTTACCTTAAAAACTTTTACTAAACATTTGGCAACTGCAAAACCCTTGTCCTCTCTCAAAATAAAAGGAGAAATGGAAGGTGAAGGATTTCAGCGTTCACCTTAAGACCAGAGTTACATCCAAATATGGCAAAAAGATTCTTTTTGTCCAGGAATCTGGCCTTAGTTGTTCTGAGGAACCTAACAGACTTGGAGTGCCCAATACCCTTTTACAACTTTCAAGAGGACCAGAATGTTGCTGGAGTCCTGAAATGACTTATTCGTAATATCCACATGCTAAATTACTCCCAAATATTTGGAAAACTCGAAGCCCTGTTTTATGTTTGTCTCATAACTACCCTGGGAATTTGTTGGATTGAGGACTCGTACAACAAAGATTCTTTATTCTTCCATAGTTAAAGGCACTATAGTGCCCTGTATATGAGGACTCTCTTTCCCTATATTCCTATTTAGAAACCCTGACTCTTGTTTAGAACTTAGTAAGACGCCATGTAGATTTATTGATCGAGGAACCGTGTAAAACAGATTTCTTCTTTTTTCTTAGCAAGAGGCCAAGTAGTTTCCTGTATATGAGGACTTCTATTACCCACATTCATGCCTCGAATCCTTGTTTCGTCTGTAGCCATCAGCAAGATGCCCTGTAGATTTTCCGGACTGAGGACTCGTATAACCCAGATTCCGTATTTTTAGCAACAACCGTGCAGTTGCCTGTATATGAGTACTCCCTGTCCCAGAACATGCGTTAAAACCTTGATGCCTGTTTAGACATTAGGAAGACTCCGTGTAGTTTTTTGGAGATTGAGATCACATATCACACAGATTCCTTATTCTTTCATAGGAAAAATTCTTGCAATTGCCTGTATATGAGGATTTCATTTCTCTAGATTATGCTTCAAAAACCCAAATTCGTGTTTTGCCCTTAGCAAGACACACTGGATTTTTTTAGAGAATGAGGACACGTGTAAACCAGATTTCTTATTCTTCTTTAGCAATAGACAGTTCAGTTTCCTATATATGAGGACTCCCATTATCCAGATTCCTACTCCCAAAACCTGATTGGTAGTTATGTCTTAGCAAGAACCTTTGTAAATTTTTCAGATGGAGGACACGGGTAACCAAGATTCTTTATTCTTCCATAGCAACATGTCCTGTAGTGTTCTGTATATGAGGACTCCCATTACTGAAATTCCTGCTTCATTCTCAGCAAGACACCGAGACATTTCCTGGTGACCTAGAATTTCAGTGGCTTGGATATCAATAGAAAGAATCCCATAAAGTTCTTGTGGAATTGGAACCCAAGACTCCTGGTTCCCTTTTCAAAAGACACTCCAAAAATGTGGCGATGTAGAATCCCAGATTGCTGATTAAACCTTATCAAGAGACCTTGTAGATTTAGGCGACTGAGAACTCCAAGAACAGGATTCCGTTTCCTTTCTCATCAAGATGCCCTGATTTTCCCTGTCTATGTGGATTCCAAAACTCTGAATATAAAAATGCACATGCCCAGATGTTTCCTCGGGATGTGGAATCAATGATTCCTGGTTACATTTTAATAATTCGTACTAAATATTTGACAACTGCAAAACCTTCAGCCCCTCTGCAAATAAAAGTAAAAACGGAAATTTAAAGGATTACCAAGTTCATCTTAGGACCAGAGTTACATCCAATACGGCAAGAAGATACCTTTT
>NW_006965113.1:0-666 GCF_000164805.1 Carlito syrichta
CTTCTAAACCCCGATTCTTGTTTAGCCCACAGCAGGTGGCCTGTTGATTTTTAGGACTGAGGACTGCTATATGCCCAATACTTTTTCTTCCTTGGCAAGGGCCGTGTATTTTCCTGAATATCAGGACTCTCATTACATAGACTCTGCTTTGAAATTCTGATTCTTTTTTAGCCCCCTCCAAGAAGCACTGTAGATTTTTAGGATTGAGGACTTGTGTAACCCAGATTCCTTATTCTTTCTTAGCAAAAGGTCATGTAGTTGCCTCTATATAAGGACTCCATTTCCCCAGATTCATGCTCGACAACACCCTGATTCATGTTTAGGCCATAGCAAGACGACCTGAAGGTTTTTTGTGATTGAGAACACGAGTAACGCAGATTCCTTATTCTTTCTTTGCAATAGGCAGTGAAGTTTCCTGTATGTGAGGACTCCCATTACCTGATTCCTACTTCAAAACCTGATTCGTGGTTTCCTCTTAGGAAGACGGCCTGTAGTTTTTGGTATAGACAACTCATGTAACCAAGATATCTTATACCTCTTTAGGAATATGCCGTGTAGTTTCCAGTATATGATGACTCCCATTACTCAGCTTCCTGCTTCCTTCTGCAGTATGTCGAGACAGTTCCTGGTGACTGAAAATTTCCAGTTGTTTGGATATCAAGAGAA
>NW_006965114.1:0-1166 GCF_000164805.1 Carlito syrichta
ACCCCAGTACCTCTCAATCCTGTTCTGATGGATGTTGGCACTGATCTGAATGGAGGTAAGCCCAAATCCTTCATGCTCTGCTTTTGATCCCACAGGTGTGGGAGCTCTTCATCAGGTTTGGGAGCTCCTTATCACAGAGAGAAGCTCTACATTAGGTGCAAGAGTCCTACTTAATGTGTGGGAGCCCTTCATCAGGTGTTGAGGCTTCTCATCAGGCAGACGAGCTCTTCATGAGGTACAGGAGCTCGCCATCAGAGCAGGATCTCTTTATCATGTAGGTGATCTCTTCATCAGATGTTAGAACTTTTCCTCAGTTTCAGAAGCTCCACTCAGGCGCCAGGACTCTATGCAAGGTGAAGCAGCTCCACCTCAGGTGCAGGGACTCTCCCTGAGGTGCAGGAGTCCTCCTTCAGATGCAGAGCTTTCCCTCAGGTTCAACACTCTTACTCAGATGCAGGGGGTCTTCGTCAGGTGCTGGAATCTTTCTCAGGTGCTGGAATCTTTCTCAGGTGCTGGAATCTTTCTCAGGTGGAGGGACTTCCCTCAGGTGTTGGGCTATCTCTCAGGTTCACAGCTCTTCCTTGGGTTTAGTTAACTCCCTTGGGTGCAATGCTCTTCAAGAGCAGGAGCTCTTCATAAGGTGCTGCATTTTTTTCTCAGGGGCAGGGGCTTTTTCTCAGGTGTAGGTCTCTTTCTTGGGATGAGCATTCATATTCAGGTGTGTGATCTGTCATGTACATGATCTCTTCATCAGGAGCTGGACTTTCCTTCAGGAGCAGGGAGTCTCATGTGCAGAGTTCTCCCTTACGTGCACTGACTTTCAGGTGTGGGGGCACTCCCGCAGTGGCAGGGCTTTCCCCCAGGTGCAGGGCATCTTCCAAGTGCAGGGCCCTCTCCTTAAGGTGCTGGAGCTCTCTCTCAAGTGCAGGAGCTGTAAAGCAGGTACAGGCTCTCCCTTAAATGCAGGGGTTCTTCCTCAGTTAAAGGAGCTCTCACTTAGGTAATGAGATTCTTCATCAGGTGCAGAGACTCTTCATCAGGTACTGGCTCTCCCTCAGATTCAGGTTCTCTCTCAGGTGCAGGCGGCTCCCTCCATTTCAGCATTATTACTTAGGTGCAGGAGTTCTTGCCTCATGTGCAAGATCTTTTCATCTGCTGCAGGGCCC
>NW_006965115.1:0-417 GCF_000164805.1 Carlito syrichta
GGGGACCCATGGGCGCCCATGGTGACACACGTTGGTGTCGTCTTTTTTGTCACCAGAGTCTCCATAGGCTGGGCTGGGGCACGGTGGCATGATTGTGGCTTCTGAGGTCTCAACCTGTGGGGCTGAGGCAGTCCTCCCACCTTGGCCCCTGAGCAGTATGGACTCCAGGACTCCCCATGCCTGACTTGATTTTAGGGCCCTCAGAGACGAGGTCTGGCCAAATCGCTGGGCTGGTCTCTGAAACTGGGGACCCAGGCAACCTCCCATCTCAGCCTCCCAGGTCCCGGGGCTGATGACCATCAGCCATGGTGCCTGGCCTGTACTCGCACGTGCTGTCAGCGGGGTTGACAAAAAGGTACACCCTGGTTTGGAGGCCACTGCATCCCATGTAACTGGGACAGAATGCACCACCACATG
>NW_006965116.1:0-482 GCF_000164805.1 Carlito syrichta
CTCCTGAGTGTTCGTTCCCTCTCATGGGTAGAAATATGTTATGGAAACTAAGAGCAGCCATTGTGATTTCAGCTGACAAAACATAAATGTTTATTCCTACTACATATCAAATGCTCTTAACTGTTCTACTTTCTGAAGAATATCTTTTAACCACTCCAAAGTCTACTACTAAAAATGATCCATCAAGCTTACTTCTACAGTTGCAGCAGAAATTTCCTTCCATCTGGGAAGAAACCAACACGAAAGGATTGACAAAACATAGCCCTCCATTGCTGGAAAATTTACTGGCATCAGCTACTACTGTCTAGGTCTGCCAGTAACCTTTGAGTTTACAGGCCCAGAAAGAAATTGCTCTTCATACAAAAAGACTCTTAGCTGCCAAAATTCTGATTTCATGCAAAACAGCATGGAACACACATTTCTTGCCAGTTCAGAAACCAGGAACTTTTGACTACCATCCAGTTCAAGACTTAAGAGCAGTC
>NW_006965117.1:0-725 GCF_000164805.1 Carlito syrichta
CGGATAATAGAAGTTATAATATACAGGACACTACATGGCCTCTTGCTAAAGAAAAGCAAAAATCTGTTTTCCATGCTTCCTCTCTCAATAAATCTTCATGGCGTCTTAGTAAGGGCTAAACAAGAACCAGGGATTTGAAATAGGAACCTAGGGAAAGAGAGTTCTCACATATAGGACACTACATGGCCTCCATCTAAGGACGAATACAGAATCATTGTTTTACGAGTCCTCAGTTCAAAAAATTCTCAGGATGTCTGCTATGGCACAAAAAAGAAACAGGGCTTTAGCCAGGCTCGGTGGCTCAGCCTGTAATCTCGTGCATTTGGGAGGCTGAGGTGAGTGAATTACTTGAGCCCGCAGGTTCGAGAACCACCTGGGCAGTAAGACCTCATCTCTACAATAAATTAAAAAATCGTCTGGGCGTGGTAGTGCACACCTGTAATTCCATGTACTTGGAAGGCTGAGGCGGAAGAATCGCCGGAGTCCAACAAGTCGAGGCTGCAGTGATCGGGAATGGCCACTGCACTCTAGTCTGGGCGACAGAGTGAGACTCCAACTCAAAAAAAAAAAAGAAACATGGCTTCGAGCTCCAAAATGTTTCGGAGCAATTTATCATGCGGATGTTAGAAATCGGCCATTTCAGGTCTCCAGCAACATTCTGGTGCTTTTGAAAGATCTAAACGTGTACCGGACATTCCAAGTCCGTTAGATTCCTCGGAACAACT
>NW_006965118.1:0-717 GCF_000164805.1 Carlito syrichta
CCTGTGGATTTTTGGGCTGAGGACTCGTGCAACCAAAATTCCTTATTCTTCCTTTGCAAGAGGCCATTTAATTTCCTGTGTATGAGGACTCCCAATACCCAGATTCCTCCTTCATTCTCAGCAGGACGCTGAGATATTTCCTGGTGACCTAGAATTCCAGCTGTTTGGATATCAAGAGAAAGACTCCCATAAGGTTATTGGGGAACTGGAATCCAAGATTCCAGGTTCCACTTAACAAGACCTGCCCAAAATGTGGAATCTTCTAAACCCAACGTCCCATTCCCACCAGCCTGACTACTAGAAATTTCTGTAGGTTGAGATAACCTGAATCAAGGGATTTTGTACCAATATGCCATTTGATTCCTGGGGTACCTGAATGTGGTCCTAGATGTTCATAAGACACAAAAGGATATTTGGTCCAGATCGTCGATTACAACTATCAAGACAATAGAATATTCCTGGGGATCTGTAATGACAGATTAAGGGTATCTATGGAGCCAGTAGCTCTGAAAGATATAGGGACCCTGAATCCCAGATTACTGATTAAACTTACCAAGAGGCCCTGTAGATTCTGGCGAATGAGAATTCCTAAAACTGTATTTGATTTTCGTTCTCAACAAGATGCCCTGATTTTCCCTCGTGATGTGGATCCAAAAACACACTATGCAAATAGGCAGATGCCCAGAGTTACCTAGGATCGTGGAATCCATGAATCCT
>NW_006965119.1:0-722 GCF_000164805.1 Carlito syrichta
CCCTGCACCTGAGAGAGGTTTCCTGCAACTTAGGAAGCGGCCTCTCATCTGGAAGATGCCCTGCACATGGGTAGAAAACCCAGTATGTGTAGAAGAATCCTTGCACATGAAGGACATCTCCCACATCTGAATAATAATGTTGAGTCTGAGGGAGAACTCCTGCAACTCAAGGAGATCCCCTTGACCTAAGGTACAACCCTTGGCCATGAGGGATAATTCAGCAACTGAGGATAAGCTCCTGCAACTGGATCAGAACCCTGTACTTTTGGAAGAGCCCCTGTACCCAAAGGGCCACTGTCCCTGGAGAAGAGAACCTAAACATGGGTAAGAGTTCACCCATCTGTGGGAGAGTACCTGCACCTGAGAAAGAACCTTGCAACTGACATCCATGAACCTGAGAAAGTGCCCCATACCTCTAATACAGCCCTGCAATTGAAAAGAATCCAGAAGAACCCCACCCTGGGGCAGAGCCCCACATCTGAAAGAGTGGTCCTGCACATGAGGAAAAATTCCACCACAAAAAGTAGTGCCCAGGAATCTGAGAGAGAACCCTGCACTTTATGAAGAGTCCCTGAACCTGAAGAAGAGCCCCTGCACCTGAGAGATCCATCGCCTCACAGAGAACTTCCACACCTGCAATATAGATACAACCTTGTCCCTGAGGGAAAGTCCCTGCACCTGAAGAAACTGCTGGCACAAAAGAGAGAGCTCCTGGAACTGAG
>NW_006965120.1:0-668 GCF_000164805.1 Carlito syrichta
GCCCAGCTAATCTTGGGATTTAGTTTTGATCATTGAGACAAGGTCTCGCCCCATGTACTGGGCAGGTGTCGAACCAAAGGCTCAGGCCATTCTCTTGCCTCGGCCTCCCAAGGGCTGGGATGCCAGGCTGAGCCCTTGAGCCCGGCCTTTGGTTGTGGTGGTGGTGGTGGTTGGTATTATTATTCTGAGTTGGAGTCCTGCTCTGATGGAGCACAGAGGCCTACTGTCTGCCACCGTGGACTCCACCAGCTTGGCTCAGGCAATCTTCCCACTGCGGCCTCCCCAGTGGTGGAATGATAGGCATGAGCCACTGTGCTCAGATCGTTTTTGGTATCTTGTAGAGACGAGGTATTGCCGAGTGCCTGGGCTGGTCTCGAACGCAGGGATTCAGGACATTGCTCACCTAGGTCTCACAGAGTGCTGGGATGATGTTGGGAGCCAGCCATGGAGGTCCACTGAGCATTACGGATCAGGGAGGGCCGTGGACCCCGAGACGGCTAGAATTTGTTCAGGAGTCATTGGTCCCATTTTCCTCCTCCTTTTACCATGCAGCGCAAGTACCTAAAGGAACTCTGCTGATCTAAGCTAAAGGCTCTGTGACTGTGACAGGCATGGCTCACTCTAGAAACCCATTGCTCCTGTTTCCCATAAACTGTGGTTTTGGCTTA
>NW_006965121.1:0-384 GCF_000164805.1 Carlito syrichta
CACTGTCAGATCTGACCACCACCCATTCTGTTTCTTTTTTTTTTTTTTTCTCATTAATCAGTAGTTTTTATTATGGTTTTGTGGGGTACAGTTAAGGGTAGGTGTACAATGACGTTTCATTCAGGCACCCTGTAGATAAGAAGTGTTTTCCCATCCCCCGACAGATATTTGCTACTGTGAATCCCATCCCCCTCCCCCCCGTAGGTTCCCAGTACCATCCGTCATTTTCTCATAGTATTGCATTGGATGTTCAAGGTCCATTATATGAGTGAAAACATGTGATATTCGGATTTTTGTTTTTGAGAGAGGTCACTCAGAATTATAGACTCTAATTCCGTCCAGGTTGCACCGAAATTCATGATTTTGTTCTTTTTTATGCCTGCG
>NW_006965122.1:0-694 GCF_000164805.1 Carlito syrichta
TTGCCTTGCTGTAAAGGTCCTGGAAGACCAAAATGGGACCCAATATGGCCCACAAATAATTGTTCCTTTCTTTTATTAATCAGCTGCTGTAATTGAGTTAATAGTTCCAAAATTGTAGTTTTGTTGGTTGGAATGGAAGCTGTTTTGATATGAGGAAACAATTCTGCGATATAACAAGAATCTGTATAAATTAAATTTTGAAAATTCCAGGGCAGTGGAGGTACACAAAACTGCCCTCAGCTCTGTCTTCTGGGCTGAGGATTTAGAGGTGTTCAATACATGAGTATATTATTAATAACTGCCATGGCTTTACCATTATACGAGCCGTCACTATAACAGTTGTGAGAAAAAATTATAGGATTTTGTCTCACAAATTGTAACAGAGGACTTTTAGGTAAGTGGAATAGAATTTGTCCTCTATAATCAGTTAATGCTACTTGTCAATAGTTATTAGTTTGAAATAAAGTCTGAAATTGAAATTTGTTATAAGGAACAATTATATTGTGTACATCATGTTTAAATAATTTAATGCTTTTTAGTCTCCCCTTTGTTATTAGTAAAGTAACTAAATAAGGATAAGAAGCCAATATTTTTTTAGAAGTTATTGGTAGAGCCATTTTATTGGTCCTTTCTGTCACAGAAACCCTGTGGGAGTATGGAGAGTGGCCAGAACAGTTAAGTCCCAACGCAAATG
>NW_006965123.1:0-660 GCF_000164805.1 Carlito syrichta
CCTGTGTGACACAGCAGGACTCAGAATCAGAATTTTAATAACAATCACCACAACCATCACAACCACAGGCCGGGATTAGGGCCTCACTCTGGCTTCTCGGCCCTTTGGAATTCCCTGCTAGTGGATAGCCTCAATCTGTGGGTTTGACAGCCCAGCACATGGGGCTAGATCACATCTCAGCCATCAAAAATTAAGCCAAAGATTAGCTGGGCGAGGTGGCACAGGCCTGTGGTTCCAGCCACTTTGGGGGCAGAGGAGAGAGGATCGCCTGAGTTCTGCAGGTGAAGTTCACTGTGGCTATGAGCGTTCCCCTGTGCTCCAGCCTAGGCAACAGAGCGGGATTCCACCTCCAAATAATAATAATCACCACCACCTCCATCACCACCATCCCTGACACTCAGGGATGGGAAGGGAAAGGCATTTTCTGGCCTGTCTTTCATGGGAGGTTTCAAAGGTGGCCACTGGGCACATCCGACACTCGCTTTTGGCCACATGACCCAGAAGGCCTGTCTCCACCCTCCACACTCGTGCCCCATGGCAAAGATGCATGTGAGCTCACGGAACAGATGGTCCCAAGCTAGGGCGGCCGGGGGTCACAGAGTGACCAAGGCAGTTTGGCAATGCCACGGCTAGTCCAGGTACCAGTTACCCTGTATGCCA
>NW_006965124.1:0-9599 GCF_000164805.1 Carlito syrichta
ATGGAACAAAGAGATTAGCACTGGGTTCATCCTTCACAGAGAGGTTTAAGTTGCAATAAAAATCAGAGTAATTGCTTCACATAACTGTACTTTTGCCTCCACACCTTGTCTTAAAGGCCTAGTCCATAGTGCTTAAGCCCAGTGTGACTCAATTTCCATTTTCCCTTTGGAATACACACCCCTCTTCTTGTGCTTCCAGTTGACTGAAGTGTTCACTGGGAATAATGCAAATGTGACTAAATACCATCTAATAGTTTTATTACATGTGGATACCATCTCTGTCCTTTTTAAAGTATCCATGTGTTTACTCATGTCAAGTCACCATGGAGGAACCATGAGCCAATGAGCCAATTGTCAACAGGAGTCCAGAATTCCAGGAGCTTGTGCCACTGACAGTGGAAGCCTTTCTTCTGCCCACTTCTGTTTATATTGATTAGACATGCCTTGGAAATTTTTTAGACAAATGAAGGGTGGTTCTGATCAAGCTGCTCCATGATTTTTTCTTATTTCATACATCTATACTTTATCTAATGGTTTTACCTACACCAAATAGGGATTTTATGATGTTTTAATCAAGGGACTTGAGTTTAGTTTATACTTACCTTTATGGCTTTTGAAACATTTAAGTTATCTCTGCAGATTCAACTATAAAGGTTGTGTTCCCTTTGGAGTACACACCCCTCTTCTTGTGCTTCCAGTTAACTAAGTATTATAGAGTTATCTTTCTTCCAAATAGTTCAACACAAATTTATTCTTTCCCACTCATGTGCTAGTCATAATACCAGGGACTGGGCATGTGAAGATTAAGATCTGCCTCCTGCCCTTAAAGAGCTCAAACTTATGTAGAATGTTAGGGGCCTCATACAGGACCAATTTCAGCTTGAAATATGTCAGGCCACTATGGAATGTCCTTGGCATTGTTTTGGAAATGGTTTGGTGATTTTTCTTATGGCTGTAAAGGTATCAATTGAGTACTTGAAATGTGTTGGGCCCTAGAAAGTAAGTTAACATATAAAGACTTGATTTTGAGGAACTAAAGTTATTTAAATTTCTTACTTCAAAAGTTTTTGGTCAAAGTGATTATCAAACAAATAGATGGCTTAGGGAGACTACAAAATTTGCTGCTCTATTTAAAAAGGTGACTGAAAGGAAACACTGTTTCAGTTAGTTCATTCCCAAGTTTGATAAACTTGGAAATTCTCAAATTCAAACCAGGACTGAGACTTGTTTCTATGTACCTATAAAGAAGCAGGATTACTACTGTTTGTATTATTTTGTGATCACCAGATATATGTACTTTAGCGACTATTATGTTGTTTATAATTGTTTTTGTTCCAAGGTTAGTGTGCAGGCATTAAAAAAGTTCCAATAATAGAGAAGTATGTGGAAATAAGTTAACCATCATCCCTTCCAACCTCCTAACCTTTCTGTCTTCCCAAATTAATGGTAATAGTTTGGCATGATTCCTTCTGCTATCTTCTTATTGGTCATTTTGCAACTTCTTTGTAGGTTACAAAATTTTTTCACATATGTATTAGTTTCTTATAATAACCATATAGTGTAGATATTATTATCACCCCCATTTTATTGATGATAAAATCAAGACTCAGTGAGGTTAAACATACTACTTCTTGAAATTACAGACTCACGAGTTGTTGTTTTTTTCTGACTCAAGTGTCTGTACCCAGAAGCATATTGTCAGCCCACAGAGATCATTTCCCCCTACTTAATTCTTACAACACTTGTATTTCCTGTTATTAGAATGTCAATTAATTATCTGCTGCCCTTTCATAGTTTTGTATAGAAATGTTACATGTGCTATTTGTTATTTAACGTATTCAAATTTTTTCTTCAAATAGTATATAAGCTAATTGAAAGCAGAGACAGTATCTTTATGTTTTGTTTGACTGGCCCATAATAGGTCATTGAGTAAATTGTTGAAAAGATGATAAAAGAGGCTGGGCTCGGTGGCTCAGCCTGTAATCCCGTGCCTTTGGGAGGCTGAGGTGAGTGGATTGCCTGAGCCCGCGGGTTCGAGGCCCACCTGGGCAGCAAGACCTCATCTCTAAAATAAATTTAAAAAATCAGCTGGGCGTGGTAGTGCATGCCTGTAATTCCGGCTACTAGGAAGGCTGAGGCGGAGGGATCGCTGGAGCCCAGCAGGCAAGGCTGCGGTGGCCGGAAGCAGCCACTGCACTCCAGTCTGGGTGACCGAGTGAGACTCCAGCTCAAAAAAAAAAAAAAAAAATGATAAAAGTTACACAGTATGCTTGTGGGTTCTGAGCAAAGCTTTATCATGATGATAGCTCAAGCATCGTACCTGTCATATATCTTTTATTCCACAGGGAAAATATAGTATAATTTTAACCTTTAGGTGTATGTGTTGCAGCTAGTACCAGATTGGACTATGTTTTTAAAAATAATTGTAAACATTGGGTCAACCAACTTTCCTGGGTTGTTTTTGACCTTCTAATCTTCTGGATGCATCCTGTGCAGCTATCAGTCATACAATCCTTCCAGTTTGTAGCTGAGATAAAAATCTAACTGATCTCAGTTCATTGTAATTTAGGGAAGACAGTCCCGTTTAGTTTGGCTTTGTGTTTTGTGGTTTAGGATTAGCAACAATAACAAAACAAATTGGAGGCAATGCAGTCCCCTAATCTCTTGCATTTGCTATTTTGTTAGAACCCAAGGGATTAGGAGATTTGTTGTAACAAGCTTTCCACTTTTCTTCCCTTCTCTGACTCACAAACAAAAGGCAGCCATTAGATCATTGCTGTGAAGTACCTTCTTAGGCAGAGATGTAACCCTAGCCTATAAAATAGAGGAGAAATATTCCAGAAGAGTTAAGAGATTTTCCTTTAATGACTGAAAAATAAGTTAGAACAGCTATAAATCATACACTTAATGCAACTGATTTTACAATCTCCAGGAAGCTTGCAAAAGTCAAAGATTGTGAGAGAATTGACTTTAAAATGTCCACTTACAAATGTATGTTTTGTTTTGCCTCTCTAAAATTTCCATTGCTGAGTCTGTTTACTTAGAAATAAACTTATAACCAAAAGCAGGATGTATTTTATGAACATTCTTTTCTCAAATCAATGGAGAAAGATAATGTTACATCTGTGAGTTTTACTAGCATAAAACTGGTGTGCACAACAGCCATTTTTATATTTCAGTAACACAATACATCCAGAGACAAGCTTTGGAAACTCTGGCTCTATGAATACCAGTCCCACAAAAGTAAATACATGATTTGTGACTCCAGTAAACTTTGAAGCACTGTCATGAAGTCTTTAGGGGAAGGCAAGATAAAGGGTTTAGAAGTTCATTGTTGGCCTCCTTCGGCAGATGTTAAGTGAGAGCATACTAGAAATGCAATTTGCTGCCTGCTATCACCCTCAAGAGCTTCTGAGCATCATCTGAATGCTGTGTTCCGTGAACTTCCACCAAATTCCACACTACAGTCAGACTTTAAAATGAGTCCTGGCTTACTTGGACAAGAGAAACATGGTATCCTCAGATGACTAACAGTTTCAGAATATGGACTTCTGATGTCTTTTGGCATCATCAATGTTTTATTACCTTAGTGTGACTCAGAAGCAACCATGCATGATATTCCAAAGAAAAAATCTGTATACATGTCACATAAAGACTCAGAAACCTTTTTTTTTTTTCAGTCATAGAGAAAGTATGCTTTTTGTGAATGGGAGCACAATTTAAGCATAGTGGTCTCAAGAAAATGTGTGTGAGGGAAATTTTCTACTCTACTCAGAATACCTGCAGTTATGCAGGAGATGATTTTAAAAGCTCCACATCTTTAAGTAACGATAGGCACACTTCACTTGCATACTACTCAGTATATTGTCTTTATTTTAGAATTTTACTCCCCTGGTCTAAACAAAAGGGGAAACCCAAGTAACATGAACTTCTTAAAGGGTTTGATTCTGCATCCAACATAAAATCTATTGAGTCATGTACATTATAGACACTTTACCTGGCTTCTCAATTTTGTTCAATTTCCAGAGGATTTATTCAAGCTTCCGGGGACATATGAAACCATATTAAAATATGTCTATTCATTTCAGAATGGGAGTTTGCTTTACTTTTGCACATCAAAAAGAAAACTCACTTGGTTTATAAATTGGTTCATGTTGGAAAGTTATTTTACATGTTGCAAATAAGAATCATATACCTTTATAAGCACTTATGCTATTTGAGTATTAATTAACCAAAAATGGCCTCAATTTCTACACACCATCAGGTTATGTCACATCCGTGTCACTCAGGACTACAATATAAAAGCTGTAGTAAAAATAAAATATATTGTGTTCTGGTTTTAGACGTTTGTTTTGTTAATAGAATACTTTCTTTTGCCCACTTATTTTATGCTGCATGCTGGTGTTTTTCATATGTGATGTGATTTACCCAATAGTGGGGAAAGATGGAATTCCCATGGCTATAGCTGGAGAAGCCAAATCAAAGAGGTAGTATCCTGTGAGTTTTCCAGAAGGCACAGGTGTGAATTGCAGCTTCACAGCCGGTTATGATGCAACCTTGGCAAGTTGCTTAACTGTTCTGAGCTATAGTCTCCTAATAGGTAATAAAGGCTTTCTGAGGATTAAAAGGGTTAATGTGTGAGAAGAGCTTCAAGAACAGTCTGGCCCAGAGCTAAACTTCATGCAGGGAGGACTGCTGCTCCCCCGAGGCACCCAGCCTTCATTCAGTACTGATGTCAAGGTCCCGTGGTGCCAAAGCTCATCAATTGCAACAGTAAATACCACTCAGGAAGAGAGTATGCTGTTCATTAGTCCATTGGATAAATTCAGGAAAAACTCAGGAAGGAAGTGTGTTGTTCATTAGCCCATTGGCTCAAGGTGTTTATTAGCCCATTGGGTAACTCCATCGTGATTATTAAATACAAATGAAAATAGAAAATGATGTTGGATTCTGAAAGAAAAATATCAGGATTATTTTAAATAATAAATAATCTCACCTTTGAGTTTATCTGTTTGTATTACAGATACATATGAATGGAGATTGTGTGTGTGTGTGTGTGTATGTGTGTGTGTGTGCATCTATATGAATATATGAATTTGGTATGTATCAATGTGGGCATATATGCGTATACAGTATATGTAAACATGGATATACATATATGTATGTGTATATATATTTAAGGTAAAACAAATAATCTCTATATGAGAATTATCAAAGTAAATTATTTTCCCTTCTTAAGTAGCATATTTTTTAAACCTAGAACATATGCAAAGTTTTGTAGTCTTAGACATTAGTGTGTGCACATTTCAGTCTTTATTCCTTTATTTGTCCCTGTTGGATTTATCACAACAGTTGAAAATTAACAAAGAAATATTAGGTAAGAAGTGCCTTTGTAATTTTGTAAATGCAGCATCTTAGGGAGACTGATTACTATACACATAGATCTATCACTTGACTGCATTCAAAGACTACACACACATTTTGAGCACTATATTGGTTCATTTCTGTTTGGAGAATAGTCATTTTACTCCCAAACTTCTACCTTATAACCAATTGTTTTTCTCTGGCATAGTTCCATTTTTTTCTATTTCTTCTTAGGATCTTCAAGAAAGAATTAGCCTTGAATTTCATTGGCTAGAATGGATTATGATTGCTTTTGAAATAATGTTTTGCTGGAGAACTAGTAGATTTTAAAATATATTTTTTCTCCATTGAGGAGATTTGGGGTGACCAGATGCTTCCTGGTCAGTGTGCGTGTCGACTATTGGAGTAGATGCGTGGGTAGGCATTTCCAGGGCCTCAGGAAGTTACCACTGAGGAACATACGGATTGTTGTTAGTTTGTTTTCAAGGTTTCTGAAGAGAGAAAACAAGAGTGAGGATAAGTAGTTTAAAAGGTTTTTTGGGGCTTTTTCAGAAGTGCTTGCCTTCTGTCAGTAGTGAAGCCAGTTTGAGTATAGTGGACTTTCCTCCCTTTTTGTGACTCCAGACCTGAAGTTTTCAGTACTGTATTTCAATTGGTTAATCTTTGGAAAGTTGAGTTTTTTTTTTTTAACTTTTAGCTAAGAGCAAGAAAGCTAGTGGGAGTTGATTTTCCAGTAAATTCTGCACTATCTATTTTGTAAGTTAGTCTGAATTTTAGTTCCATCTTTGCCTTCAGATCATAAGGTAATGGGTATTGGTCACCCAGAAATGCTAATATCAGTTAGGTTGGACACAAGCTGAGTTAATATCAGCTCTATTTTATTTTTATTTAAATCTATTTTGCTTAGATCATATGTTGTAGATTCAGACTAATTTTGATGAATACCACTTTGTTGCTTTCCTATGTTATATCATTTTCAATGTATGTGTGTGTGTGTGTATATATATATGTATATATATATATGCAAGTTTTCTGAGTATATCAAATTCTCCACTTAAAACTGCCATTTCCATGATATGTGTCTCCTTCATGTTCAATATAGAAGCATTTTAGTGAGATTTTTGTGTGTGTGCATGCTGACAGAAAACATGGAAGGGCCATGTTAAAAACTGTTTTAACTATGTAGGATAGTTTTCATAATACTTACTAATGTATAGTCAGATTGTCAAGTAGAAGCTTGATTAGCATTCACAGTGAAAAATCTAAAGCCACCTTTCACTGCCTACAGCAGAAGATGTTTGATGATTTAGTGTTTGTATAGATTTCATACGTTATATTTAATCTCAAAATTTCACCTTTCTTGAACAAATTCCACTTATTTGAGGTTAAATTAAGCCTTTGCTTTTTTGGATTCAGCTGAGATATCAGAGAAGGAGCACCAGAATTAATGGACTCACATTCAGTTCTGCCATTTCCTCACTGGTCAAATGGCACCAAGATACCTGCCTCAGAGGTGGTTGGGAAAGCCTTAATTAGAGGATATGGATAAAATACATTGGGATGGTTTTGAAAACATTGTGCAACAGTTCACATGGCAACTGGAGAATTGTCATGACATTGCCTTGGAGCAGGTGGTTATGCCGTTGTGGCAAATACCATTTCCTTCCTTGGTGACCTTCAAGGACATTTGAATAGTAGGAGCAGAGAATGTGATTTAAATGACTTGTATGGTAAAATGGCAGTATGTGATAATTTTCCATACCATGTTTCAATCAAGTGATCAAAAAGTCATAAAACAGTGTTTTTAAAATGATTGTCCCTTTCTTCTCCTCTTCTCCACTATTTCATTTTCCCTCTCCACTTCTCTTTAGCTTAGTCTGAGATTTTCTGTAACTCCCCTCTCTTCTCTCCAGCTCCTAGGCTTCCTGTTTCTTTTTTACAACACAAAGTTGAAATTGAACTATCAGTGAACATGTGCTAGATTTGGTTTCTTCTTAAGTTTTCAATCAGATGAATTTAACTCTGTGTTTGCATTGCTTAAAAACCAAATAACTCCTAGACTAAATAGCTTTTATACTTCCACATGGCCTTTGAAGTAACTTTTCTATGAATCAGTGGCTTTTGGTTTGTTTAACCATTAAATGTCAAAGGGGTGGAGACAGAATGATAAAGTTATAGACTGATCACACTTTTATTTTAAAACAGCTTTCCCTGTCTCTAAAGAATATCATATGCCAAATATTTCCAGATAACTCATACAAACCTTATTGCTTGCTCTGTCCATGTATCCATTTGTTGCCTGTGCCCTGCTGATTCTCTGTAAACTGTTGCTTACCTGGTCCTGACATTTATATCTTATCTTTCTAACTTAATTGTAAGCTCCATGAGGGCAAGGGCCATGCCTATAGTTTCTCTTTTTAATTTTTCTCTTTTAAAAATGTGGGGTACAATTCAACATTAGGTATACAAATGTTCATTATGCAGGTACCCTTGTTGATGAGGTATGCCCCCCTCCTGCAGATTCCCACAACTGCCAATCTCACATCTCCACATCTCTCTCCCTCTCCCCCTCCCCCCTAGGCAGTTTCTATGTATGTCCCACAATGGCTTCCCAGATGGAATCAGGTGAATAGACATGCACTGATCAATCTGAAGTTTTCGTGAATGGAGAGTCTGAAAGGGAATTCCTTCTTAAGTAAGAGCCAACACCACTAGAACTCACCTTCTTATATTATATTATATAATATTTATTTACCTGTATAAAGACTTTAAAACTGCAATAAAGAATGACACAGTATATAGGCAATTTGTAGCAAATTTGGAGTTTAGGATATGTCACAAAATGCTATAGATGCAACTTAAAAATCACTCAAGGATGAATTTTTTAGATAAATGACTGCTGAGGATTTACTGCCAGGAGAAATGGGGGAAACCATATGACATTTACTACATAAAGAATCTGGATTCCATTTCTGTACTATATTTTGTGGTAGCGGGAAGCAGATAAGCAAGTTGTTTAAAACTAAAGTGATTGGTAAAGGGAGTCAATTTTTAAATCCCATATCATAAATTTGTGTTGGAATTTGTGAAATTTAATTCCATCACACAGGATCCTTTCAGGAAGGAGAAAATGTGTTGAGTCTTCTGGTGTTAGATGTCTCAGTGTAATGGATGAGTAATTTTGCTTCCTGTTGGTGTAGTGTAATAATACACTAGAACATTTGCTTCAGTTGAAATAAAAATGAAAGCTTCATTTTTTGGTAGGCAGAAATCATTTTCAGAATGAGAAGAGGGAAGGAAGTAGGAACACTTTCTCTTTCTCTCTCTCTCTCTCTTTTTAACTTAAGATCATCCCTTTTAGGAAGAGAAGAATTTTAATCTAGTATTTTAAATGGAGAAAGATGGAATTCTCCCAAAATCATTTTATGAAGCTAACATCACACTGAATCCCAAACCAGGTAAAAATTCAACAAGAAAAGAGAACTACAGGCCAATATTCCTTATGAACATAGATGCAAAAATCCTCAACAAGATTCTAGCAAATTGGATCAAAAAAAAATCTAAAAAATCATTCACCATGACCAAGTAGGCTTCATCCTCAGGATGCAGGACTGGTTCAACATTCACAAGACTATAAATGCAATTAAATACAGCAATAGATGTAAAAACAAGAAACACATGATTATATCATTAGTTGCAGAAAAAGTTTTTGATAAAGCCCAGCATCCCTTCTTGATAAAAACCCTCAAACACCTAGGAATAGAAGAATCATATCTCAAAATAGTAAGTGTCATCTAGGATAAACCCACAGTTAACATATTGCTAAATGGACAAAAATTGGAAACATTTCCCCTGAAAACTGGAACAAGGCTGCCCACTTTCATCCCTCTTGTTCAATATTGTGTTGGAAGTCCTAGCTAGGGCAATTAGACAAAAGAAGGAAATAATGGTAATCTAAATAAGAAAAGAGGAAGTCAAATTATGCCTCTTTGCTGATGATATGATCCTATACTTTGAAAACCCAAGAGAATCGGTCAAAAACCTGCTCGCACTGATAAAGGACTTTGGCAAAGTCTCAGGGTACAAAATAAATGTGCAAAAGACAGTTACATTCCTTAACACCAACAGCAAGCAGGCAGAGACCCAAATTAAAAGTACAATCCCATTCACAACACACACACACACACACAGAAATGAAATATCTCGGCATCTTCCTAATCAGAGAAGTGAAAACC
>NW_006965125.1:0-656 GCF_000164805.1 Carlito syrichta
GCAGGTCAGTTAAGTTTTACCTGCTTTATGATAAGGCAGGAGCAGCAACTGGGCTATTTTCTGACCTTTGCTAAACTGCACATTTTTTTTTTAGGGGGAGCAACAAGCACTTGGATTTCTCCTGTGTAATCTGAATCCACCACTCCAGGAATAATGTAAATTCCTTGTAAAGACAAGGAACTTCTGCCTAACATTATGCCCACTATTTCGTCCGGGAGAGGGCCCTTTACTCCCATAGGAATTGGGGTCACTGAAAGATCCGGAGTTAATATTGTTGCGGTGGAGGAACACAAATCAAGTACTGTACTTGCTGGGGTGGCTCAGATGAGTTCTGCGATGGAGCAGAAGGAACAAATGGGTTCATGGTGGTGGCTGTCCCTATTGTTATCTGTGATTGGGGCTGACACCTCTGGAAGTTTTCCTGAGCCAGGGTGGCTTTCTGTTCATTTAAAGGAGTGCCATTTTTATGAAATTTAGCAAGTAGCCCCAGTAAGTGGTGATGGTATGCCGTGTAAGCCAGTCATACCTTGCTTCACTGGACAACCTCTATTAAGGTGTCTGACGACCACAGTTAAAGCAAGACTGTAATGAGATATTCTTTTGCTTATTACTTATATACTTATATTTACATTACTTATATATAGTTTATGTATTAC
>NW_006965126.1:0-741 GCF_000164805.1 Carlito syrichta
CCAGCCCCCAAACAGATTTAGAGGGTCCCTGGAAGGTGGGGCAGTGTCAGTGAATATTCTGGAGAAATAAGGAGAAAGAAAGAGACTGGACTCTGTCTAGTGCAGAAGGCAATTCTGTAGTAGGCATAAATATTTAAAGAAAGAAAGATGGAGGGATAGATATAAAGGGGAAGAAAGAGAAAGAAAGAAAATGGACAACTATTCAGTGAAATGAGCAGAAGCCGTTTATTGGGACCAACCATGAGTCTTTTATCTCAAATTTTCACATGTTAAATCACAAGACTTTAACGTGAACACAACGCCAGGTGAATGAGGCACATCCCATCCACCCACCAGGTATTTTCTTAAGCATGATGAAGGACAATCCCAATAAAATCACAAGACTATTACGTGAACACAAAGCCAAGTGAATGAGGGGCGTCCCCCACCCACCAGGCATTTTCCCAAGCATGAGGAAGGACAATCCCAAAATTATCTCACTGTTCCTTATGATTGGTTTATGTTCCTCAAAGGCAATACAACAATTCTAACATCATAAAATTCTAATAAGCAATAACTTCTAAAACTTATGCATACCCAACACCTAATGACTGACTTAAATCCTAATACCTTTCTATTCTGTGCTAATTTTACCTGTACTATAAAAAACTCTTAATTATACGTCAGACCAGTTCCTAAAGAATGTGGTCCAGTCCAAAGATCACGCTGGGTCATTTCCAGGAACAATTGATTATGATCTCT
>NW_006965127.1:0-651 GCF_000164805.1 Carlito syrichta
CGGGGTCCCATAAAAGAGATGTGGCACCAACAGACCCAGCAGGGTAGCCCTGAGAGCCCCGCCCAGCTTAGGAGATACTTGTATTCCCATAGGATGGGTGCATCTTTTCTGAGAACCCATCACAGTTAGCTACCCTTTCCTATGCCAAGTCCCGCCTCCAACCCTGCCTGGCCTACACTTCTTGCATGGGCCTACCCCCGCCCTACTCCAATCAAAACTACCAGCTCCACTAGCCATGGTCACAGGGAGCCAAAGCTAGTCCCAACAGGCATCTCAGCCACCCTTACCCACTCTGGAATACAAGAGTGCAGGCTGTAGGGAGAAGATGTTGGAGGCTGAGTCATGGGGAAAAGGCAGCCCTCCTGGCGTGAAAGTGAGTGCTTAGTGCACACACATTCTAGCCTGGTTCTGCCTCCTTCTCATCCCTAATCCTTCCTGGTAACTACCTCAGGTGCTGTCCTTCTCTATAGAATGAGGCAAAGTCCATTACACAGCTGGGTGGGTGGGCAGTGGTTTCTTCATGTCCCGGGCTCTGATGCCTTTCCCTTCCAGCCTGTGCTCTTGGAGAAAGTCACCTGGGTTAGGGTGAAAGTACTGGAACAGGTCAGAGAAGGAAGAAAGGATACTTGCTGGGATTTCTCAGGGATCCTG
>NW_006965128.1:0-655 GCF_000164805.1 Carlito syrichta
ATTGATGCCTGAATCAATGATATCATTGGTGATTAGAAAATGGTATTTTCTAATTCTGTCTATTATTCTACATTAATTAGTTGCCATTCTGTTGCAAAGAAGAGCATTCATCGACCACCTGGAAATGAACTCCAGTTCCTCCTCCAAGGCGATTACTTCATTTTTTTTATTTAGCAATTTTCAGAGTACGTCATCTCCAATGATGGCAAATGAATGATATGTTTCTTCTTTTTCTTATTTTGAGTATTATTATGGGCTTTCTTGATCTGAGTTTTCCCAGAAACAGACCCTAAGACAGGATTCAAGTGCAGGTAGTTATTTGGGAGGTGAAAGCATTGGTAGATTAGTAGGAAAATGAGACAGGGAAAAGAAGGAAGAAAATCAGAGTATTACTTGGTGGTTCACCACTGCAATGAACTAGAGTTAAATCCGATTGCAGAAGAAAGCCATGTACTACATGTGCCACAGAGTTATCTCATTTGAGGGATGTTTATTCACCACTTCTCTTGGTCAATTTTTGAAGAGTGCTCTTAAGAAGTGTTAATTCTGAAGGAGGACGGGGCAAGATGGTGACGGCATAGGTGAACTTGTGAGATTCTCTGAACGTGAGTTCCCCAAAAAGGCTATCACTTCGCTACCCCCAACCCCCAGCCCA
>NW_006965129.1:0-640 GCF_000164805.1 Carlito syrichta
GGTTTGGAGGCCACCGCATCCCATGTAAATGGGACAGAGTGCACCACCACATGCGGATCCAGTGCTTGCATTCTGGGGAGTGACAAAATCTCATTACTTGGCCCAGGTTGGTCTCGAGCTCCCAGCCTGCAGAAGTCCCTTGCCTCATCTTCCCAAATCCAAAACCTGATTATCTGCTGATCCACTGTCTTTCGGGAACTCTAGGCCCAAGGCTGGTGTCTCCTTCCCAAATGATCTCTGTCTATTCACAATGATCCCAACTCCATACACAAATGTATGCTTTCCTTTGTTCTTTTTTTTCTTTGAGTCGGAGTCTCACCATTTTGCCAAGGTTTTAGGGTGGGGGTTTGCTTCTGACCACTGCAGACTCAGACCACCAGGCTCCATCAAACCTTTCACTGGCCTTCTGAGAAGCCGGAACGACAGGTGCATGAGACCACGCCCAGCTCATTTGGGATGGAGGGTTGAGACAAGGTCTCACCAAGTTGCCTGGGTGGTTCTCAGCCCACAGGTTCGGCCCGGCCTCTGGCCTGGTCTCCCAAAGTGCTGGGATGATGAATTTGAGTCCCCGAGCCAGGCCTCCATCCTTCATCAAAAACGAACCAGAAGGCCTAATAAGCAGCCCGCGTCTGGAATCCCA
>NW_006965130.1:0-831 GCF_000164805.1 Carlito syrichta
GCAAGTCACTGAGACAACCTATCAGAGAAGGTTAATCACTATTACACCCATCAGAGAAGAAAATTAATCCTGATGACTCCCATTAAAGAGCAGCATCAGTCACTGGGCACACATCACAGAGAAAAGACTGTTACACTAAGGTTATGCTAAGGCACCCATCATCCATCACAGTGCAGGTTATCCACTGGGATTCCCACAACCAGTGGATGGATAGTCACTGAGGAAACCAACACAGAAAGGGTGAGCAACTGGGGCACCCATCATTAGGAGAGGCAGTAACTGGAACATGCATTACAAATGAGAGTCACACACTGAAGCATACATCACAGAGTAGGGCCAGTCACTGAGGCACCCATCACACAGGAGGGCCAGTTATTGTAGCACTTATAAAGAGAGCTCAGTCACTGGGGCTATTTTTACAAAGGAGGGCCAGTAACTGGGGCATCCATCACAGAGGAGGGCAAGTAAGTGCTATATGCATTACAGAGGAGGGCTAGACACTGGAGTGTCTACCACAGAGTAGGCATATTAACTGAGGTATGCACTACAGAGGAGGACCAGTCACTAGGGCAATAACAGAGGAGGGGTAGTCACAAATGCATGCATCAGAAAGGAGGGCTAGTCACAGGGACATCCATCACAGATGAGTACTTGTACTTGTGACACCTGTCACATAGGAGGACCAGTAAATAAGCCACCGATCATGACGGATCATTCACTCTGACACCCATTACAGAGCAGTACTTGTCACTGGGGCACCCATCACACAGGAGTCCAGTCATGAAGATGCCCATCACATAGGAGGGCTAGTCACTGGGTCAATCATTAATG
>NW_006965131.1:0-713 GCF_000164805.1 Carlito syrichta
TCTTCTATTGATTGTTGTATTTTGGATATGTTCCTGTGCTGATTGTTCTGAAGACCAGTTCCAGACTTGGTGATATTTTCTAGGCCTCTCAGGACTCGACTTATGATCATGAGCTTGTCCGTTGTTTATTACAAAGGATAAAATGCAAAATCTACAAAAATAATGAATGTAGTTTAATTGATGACTGTAGAATTGTTCATAGGCTTTCTTCATCGCCCTTTATATGTCTGTAAGTGTTGCAGTATTATCACTGATTTCACATTGGTAATTTGGTTCTTCACATTTTCTTGTGAGAATTGGTAGAAGTTTTACACTTTTACTGGCCTTTTAGAAGAAGCAGTTCTTTATTTCCTAGTCCATCCTATTTTTTTTTTTTTGGATTGATTTATGCCCTTTGGTGAAATATTTTTATCCTTAGTATTACTTTGTTATTTATTTTGTTTGCTTTTTCTAGGATCTTGAGAGGAGACCTCACATTATTGATTGGAAAACACTTCTTGATTATTGTATGCATTCTGGGCTTGCTTGGATGACGTTGATACTTCATTCTCTGTTCTGTTTTCAGTTGTATTGCACAAATTTTAAAACTGAGCCATTATGTAGCTTAGACAGTCATTTATCTAAGGGCTACCTGTATGTACTTATTCATTTTCTCCTTTAATGGGAAAAAGTTATCACTTGAACGAACGTTATCACCTCATTGCCACAGATAC
>NW_006965132.1:0-1142 GCF_000164805.1 Carlito syrichta
ATTACTATTTGGAGTTGGAATCCTGCTCTGTCACCCAGGTAGGAGTGCAGGTGCATGCTCATGTACACTGCGAACTCCACTTCCTGGGCTCAGGTGATACTACTGCCTCGGGACCCCGAGTGGCTGGTACCACAGGCCTGCGCCACGAAACCCCACTAATCTTTGGATTTATTTTTGAGGGCCGAGATGAGGTCTTGTTGCCTGTCCTGGGATGATGTGGAACCGGCAGGCTCAGGTCATCCACTTGCCTGGGCCTCCGAAGTGCCAGAATGCCAGGTTGAGACCCTGAGCCTGGCGTGTGAATGTGGTGGTGGTGATGGTTGGTATTACTATTCTGAGTCAGAGTCCCACTCTGTCACCCAGGACAGAGGGCAGGGGCCTGCTCTTAGCCACTGCAACCTTCACTGGCTGGCTCTGGCAATCCTCCCACTGCGGCCTCCCAAGTTGGCTGGAATGACAGGTGTGTACCACCACGCTGAGCTCATTTTTTGGCTTCTTTTAGAAGTGAGGCCTTGTCAAGGGGCCTGGGCAGGTCTTGAGCCAGGGCCTCAGGCCATCATCTCATCTTGGCCTCCAAGAACGCTGGGATATGAGGTGTGAACACCAGTGCCCACCCTCTGCACCTCTATTATGGCC
The DNA here is from genome assembly GCF_000164805.1 of Carlito syrichta. Lineage (NCBI taxonomy): Eukaryota > Metazoa > Chordata > Mammalia > Primates > Tarsiidae > Carlito > Carlito syrichta. Next base: position 637 of record NW_006965132.1, read on the forward strand.
CCACCAAAAGGCCCACTACCTTCTGATGACACAGGATGCCAGAGAGTGCAGCCAGAGTTGCCCGCTGACCGCTCCCCAGGTGGAGAGCCAGACACAGGGGTGTGTCTCTGCCTGGGTGCCCACCCCTCTGCCCACCTCATTCCACAGTGTCAACTGGCATGCTCCTCCCTGGGGCAGCATCAGGGAAAGGGAGGGCATGACTATCAAACTTTCGTGGGGGTGGGGATGGCCGGGTGACTCACGCCTGTGTCCTTGGCATTCAGGGAGGATGAGAAGGAAATCTGACTGGAGCATGGGATGATGCCAACTCCATACAAAAATGAATGTTGTTCTGTTTTTTTCTTTTTTCCTTTTTTTCTTTGAGTCAGAGTATTTTGAGAGCAGCCTGGGCAACCTAGTGAGGAAAGAAAAGAAAGATGAAAGAAAGAAAGAAAGAAAGAAAGAAAGAAAGAAGGAAAGAAAAAGAAAGAAAGAAATCCATTCTTTTGCAAACATAATGCTCCAGA
>NW_006965133.1:0-709 GCF_000164805.1 Carlito syrichta
CCTTTCAGAAGCCTTCACTGATTCACCTTAGTCTGAGTTAGTCTAGTCTTAACTGCTTTCTACTCTGGGAACATTTATTTGCCTCTTTCTATTTTTCTTTGTTTGTGTGTTTATCACCTGCAACATACATGCTCTATAAATGTTTGCTAAGTGAATGTCTGAGTTTATCAAATCAGGAAGAATGTGGCCCACACCTCTGTCTAATATGTTCTCGTACAAAAGGAGCAAAAGGACAGGAAAAAAGTGGAGATGATCGAGGGTGTTATAATTTGTACTAATGGGGAAAAAATACAAAGGACAGATACAGATTTAGCTACAAAGGATAGATACAGATTTAGCTACAGATTTTGGTGTTCAGAAAAACTGAATACCACATAAAAGAAAAAGGACAACCAGCTAGACAAAAAGTACAGCAAACATGACAAGGGGCTAACATCATTACTGTAAAATACCTCATGGAAATTAAGAGAAACTATCTCATTGAAAATGGTCAGAAAAAATGAATTAACTTCTTCAAGGAAGAAATTTATCTGAAAAAGAATTCATATTCACAGTTTGAGATATTTTCATTTCTTTTCCATCATCACCTCTGTCCTACTCCAACTACATACTAGCCTTCCAAGTACTTACATTGATTCTTCTCAAACTTTGATCTCTGTACTGCAACTGTAGCATTCTCTTCAAAGCATAGATCTAGTCTGGGCAACCT
>NW_006965134.1:0-871 GCF_000164805.1 Carlito syrichta
TCGCTGCCCAGGTGGGTCTCGAACCCATGGGCTCAGGCAATCCACTCACCTCAGCCTCCCAAAGTCATGGAATTATAGGCTGCGCCACCGAGCTCGGCTAGTTTTTTCTATTCCTAACTTTCCTGCTTATTAACTTGCCAAAAATGCAATATAAATATAAACTTGTGTGCATACTATGCAATTAGTAAACTCAACTAAATGCAAATATATGACTTTATGACCAAAACAGATTTTTGAAATAAAGCATTAAAATGTTTTGTTTTTATTAACTTTTCTATATTTTATTCATTACCTAAAATATTTAGTGTTTTCTCAAAAATTCAAATGGTAGTTTATTGAATGAACACATAAGATTCCTCAAGGAAAAAGGGAACTTGATGCATTGTTCACATTTATATTCACTACATTACTTTTGCTCCTTCACAACTATATCTTCAAGTATTGTGATGTGGAAGAATCAAAAGCAAAGGGAATAATTTAAAAATGAAAAGAAAACTCTGTGTCTCTCAAGGCAGTATATGAGAATAAGAGGCATTTTAAAGGATTTCTATAACTTTAAGACAGGCTTACATGATAATTATTATGTGTACATGAAGTCTATCTGCTGTGGTACAGACTCTTCCAATAGCAGTAGATAAGTCATATTTTTCATACCCAAAACTGCTCCAATTAGTCTTATTTTTTAAAAAACTATAAAAGTAAGAACAAACCAAATCCAAAGTTAGTAGAAGAAAAGACATAGTAAAGATTAGAGCAGAAATAAATGAAATTGAGATTAATAAATACAAAAGATCAACAAAATGTAAAGTTCGTTTTTTGAAAAGATAAAATTGGCAAACCTTTAGTCAGACTAAGAGAAAAGACCCAAATA
>NW_006965135.1:0-953 GCF_000164805.1 Carlito syrichta
AAACAGAAACAAGACAAATAGACCTCTGAGCCAGGTCCTGCTCCTTCTGCTCAGGGCCACTATACAGCTTCCAATCTTGATTTACCCAAATAAAATCAAGCAATTGATTTGACAATTGGAGAAAAAGGAATACACTTTAATCATCATGTGCAATTTCAACAGAAGAACCATCGCAATTGAGTAGATCTCAATCAAGAGTTCCTTAACATATAACTCATTATTTGAAGAGAGTTTTTCTAACTATAAAACATTTAGGGTAATTCAGTAGAGCAAAACAAAGAATGGCCTTCATGGCAGAGAGGCTCTTATGCATGCAGGTCACAGTCACAGTACCAAAGGCCACAGGGGCAGTATGCGCTCCCCCACTGGGGTATCTCAGGCTCCTTCCAGGGCATCAGGTGGAGACGGTCATGCTGTGGGCCTGGAGCAAGGCTGGCTTTCCTCCCCTTTGTGGTTGCCTCCATCTGGCAAGCCTTGCTTTTCAGCAGCTTGCCGGGGTGGACTGGGCTCTGAGAGGATCCCTGGGCATCTCTCTGTCCACCTGCCCAGGTGGGGTCATCCCCTGGCTGCTGCGAAACCCATGGGGCCTCTTTGATGCTAACACCTGCCTCTTGTCGATGTGACTGGAGCTCCTTCATCTTCTTAATCATTGGTTCCTGCACTTCAGAGTCTCGACAGCGTTTTTGGCCCCTCTCAACTCCAGAAGCAGCTCCGTGCCTGGTGGATGCCCAGGTCAGCAGCTCGAAAGCACTGGAGTCCACTTTCCCACAGAACTGAGGGCATTGGCAGGAGTGGCGACTAAGCCCAGCAAAGTTATCTAGAGCCCAGGCCCAGGCCTGCTCTGGGGTCAGGTTGGGTGATATGCAGGGCTCCAAACATGGCTGCCTCCAAGTCCACTCTTCCAAAGCTGTTGGGTGGAATTCCATAGCTTCAGCCTCCTAGGCCAGACCAGA
>NW_006965136.1:0-446 GCF_000164805.1 Carlito syrichta
CACCACAAGAAGTTGAGAATCTGTGTATGATTCTGATGTTTTGGGAGATAAGGTCTGGCTGGGGCCTGGGTCACAACTGTCATTCACCATTAGCCTCAAAATCATGGGCTCCAGCGATCCTCTCACCTCAGACTCTGGGATGATGGGCTCCTCTACCCAGACAACCTGTTTCAATGGGTGAGGAGAGGGATTCTCCCTGCGTGGCCCTGAGTTCCAGCCATCCTCCCACCACAGCATCCCAGAACACTGGGATTCCATTCGTGGGCCACTGTAACAGGCCTTCTGGTTTGTTTTTGATGAAGGATCGAGGCCAGGCTCAGGGGCTCAGCCTCATCAATCCAGCGCTTGGGGAGGCCTAGGGCAGCGGCGGGCCTGAAGGTGCCGACTGAGTTCGGCCCAGGCACGTCGGCAAGAGCTCATCTCTACCCTCCATTTCAAATGAGCCA
>NW_006965137.1:0-426 GCF_000164805.1 Carlito syrichta
AAAAAAAAAAAAAAACCACAATGTCTTTTGTCTTTTCCTTTGGTAACCCTGAAAAAATTAATTTAGATTACCTTCATGAAGTATTTTTAAGGCTCTTTGTGCTGATGCCAGAACATAAAATAATCAATTAGGAAACCAGTAAATAGGAGATAAGAGTAAAAATAAATTTTCTGGCTCTTTTATCTTCAATAATTATCTATTTTTTAAACATATACTCCTTTAAAATAATGACTAAACCAATACAATAAAGTATTTAAACAAAGGCACATAAGTATCTGCAACATATATCAAATTATCAGTTCCTCAGCTGGTGTGATGTATGCTTCCCTAGTTAATCCTAGGTGGAAGAATTAGAATAGGGTCTGAAATAGAGAAATATCAACCTGTGGTCCAACAGGTGAACCCAAACAATTGCTTTTTCAATTT
>NW_006965138.1:0-935 GCF_000164805.1 Carlito syrichta
TAAGTGGAATTAGCAGGCAACTTTCTGTACAAAATCTAGAAAAGAATTTACTTTATCTTTGCTTACCTTAACACCTTTATGTTTTAACACTTTAGATAAGATTCAAATATAGGCTTGCCTTTCTTTGGAGCTGCAGTTCCCCATAGCTGTAAAAACACCAATATACACAATACACAGTAATATCTCTACAAAAACTGAATAGTACTTTACGGCAATAATGAGTTGCGCAGTCCATCGGTGACACTATACAACCAATCTTCTCGCCTATCAACCCACGCACTCTGGGGGGGCTGCAGCACCCTAAGGCAAGGTCTGTCCGGAAACGAGATGAATGAACAAACGGGGAGCATATATATATAATTACCGGAGTCAGGTCCCTGGGTTTGGACGCCAAAGCTGTTGGAGTACCGGCTCCGACCTAGGAGGGAGGGTTAGGACCCACACTGGAGAGTCAAGACGGAGAGAAGAGACCATTTGGAGGCAGTTCTTCTGGGATCAGTCTGATCAGGACTGAGTCCAAATTTTATTCAGACACCTTCCAAATTATACACCATTTTCTATACCTTCCAGCAGTGTGATAATTACTTGCTGGGGGCGTACAAATTCCATGATGTATATCGCTCCTTACAAACTATGCATCACAAGACCACCTCGAGACTTGCAAGTTCCAAGCAAACAATTCAAACTCCATGATTGCATGACGTGCTTCACAAAACTCACATCAAGGTCACAGGTGCACAATTTCAATACAGTTCGTTCAAAGTGTCTTCCATAGTGTTCAATAAATCATTCATATTATACTCTTTGTTCTAAACCCTGATTAATACAAAACTTTTGAAGTTTACTCTAGGTCAATCCAAGTTTACTGATTCCTATATTTTTTAACGATTTGATATTATCTACTTAACACTATACTATAATCTATGTTTACTTAA
>NW_006965139.1:0-416 GCF_000164805.1 Carlito syrichta
AAATATTGGCCAATTTGGCAGCCGGGAAGTTAGCTCAGCTAATTAGTCACTGACAAGTTAAACCATCTAAATAGTTGGGCTATTATTCGGCCGACTAGTTAGGTCAGCTTATCAGCCATCCAAGTAGTTAACAGAACTGACTAGTAGGCAAATCGTCAGTCAACTATCTAACCCAGCTAACTAGTCTGCCGTCATGTCAGCCTACTTGTTAAGCCAGATAATAAGTCAGTCGTGCAGTCAGCCAACGTATTAAAACAGTTAACTCTTTTGCCGACTTGTCAACCAACCAGTTAAGTCACCAAGTTAACTCTTTAAACAACGAGTTAAGTCAGCTAGTTCTCATTTACCACCTAGTGAATACAGGCAGCTAATTTGTTAACCAACTCGCTACATCAGCTAGCTATCTTGTTAGTCAA
>NW_006965140.1:0-6482 GCF_000164805.1 Carlito syrichta
GTCATCTATGGTAAAACTAGAGCCAATATGTTGCTAAATGGACAGATATTGGAAGCATTTCCCCTGAAAACCGGAACAAAACAAAGCTGTCCACTATCACTTCTCCTGTTTGACATAGAATTGGAAGTCCTAGTCAGAGCAACCAGACAAGAGAATAAAGTCAAAGGTATTCAAATAGGAAAAGAGGAGAGTAAGCTATTTTTCTTTGCTGACAACGTGACCCTATGCTTTAAAAACCCAACAATATATTTCAAAAACCTTCTTGAACTGATAAAGGACTTTGGCAAAGTCTCAGGGTACAAAATAAACATGCAAAAGACAGTGGCATTCATATTCACCAACAACAAACAGGCAGAAGTCCAAATAAAAAGCACAATTCCATTCACAATAATCACCAAAAAAAAAAAAAAAAAAAGAAAAGGAAAGAAAGAACTCCACATCTCCCTAACCAAAGTGAAAGATCCCTACAATGAAAACTATAAAACGCTACTCGAAGAAGTAAAACAAGACACAAGAAAATGGAAAAATATTCCATGCTCATGGTTTGGAAGAATTGACATTGTTAAAATGTCCATACTACCCAAGGTAATCTGCAGATTCAATGCACTCCTCATTAAATTACCAACATCATTCTCCTCACACCAACAAATGACAATACAGAAATTCATACTGAAACATAAAAGACCACAAATAGCCAAAACAATCTTAGCAAAAGAAACAAAGTGGATATATTGCTTCAAATACAACATATTTATTGGTATGATAGATTCTTATAAAATAAAAATTTAATCAAGTTGTTTGTTTTCTATGACCAAAGCTAGAATTTCTCAATTTTTTTTTTAGTCTCAAAGTTGTTTACACTTTTAAAAATACTGTAGACTTCAAAGAATGTATGTTCATGGGAATACTCTCTACCAATGTTTACCTAAAGTGCAATTATTCCAAAATTTATAAAATGTGTATGTTTTTATTTATTTTTAAATACCAATAATGAACTCACCAGTTAGGCAAAACAACATATTTTATGAAAATGACTATATTTGCTAAAATAAAATCATGTAGTGAGAATATTTCTGTAACATCTTTAGTGACTGTCTTATTAGAAAATGTTATTTGTTTTAGTGCTCAGATTGTCCCACAATTGGCCAGAGCAAGTTATTTAAGCTGGCTCTTGCATCCTTATGGCATGCTCTATTATTCTATTGAACGGGTTTTTAAATTCTAGCATAACAAGCTCTTTCAGTCTTATCTTTGTGCCTCATGTTGAACTCTGTCATTTCTCACAGGAACTCTGGTTTCCTTCACATGGGAATGGTTATTAGAAACCAAAATGTGAGTAGTAGATATATATATTCTTTGCTATTAGAGAGTCTTTTCTTCTGACATTTTTAGTGGAAATAGCTTGAAAACATATGTATGCATGCAAGCATTCAGAGATTTATGTATGAGTGGGAACTCTCTGAAAAAAGGAATTATACCTACATGCATGCAAGCATTCAGAGATTTATTTATGAGGGAGGCACTATCCAAAAAAAGGAATTATTTTTGGAGGGTGGGCCCCTTGTAGTATACAGGCTTCCCCCACTAAGTGTTCTAGGAACCCATGGGCATCAGTGTACTACCAGCCAGACTTGGTATGAAAGGCTGCATTCAGCTTCAGTGAATATTTTTTGGATATTCTTTCAAAATTCAGCATTGAAGTAGCCATAAATAATAAGTGAATGAATGGGCATTATTGGCTACCAATATTGCTTCATTTGCCAAAAAAGACAAATGGTGGGCTGCATTTGGCTTGCGGGCCACAGCTTGCAAATTTCTGAGTTAAAGTATATATAGTATTAATTAGATATATAAATTGGCTTGTATTACATTAAATGACAGTGTCTCATATTATTTCATACCCAGAAATGCTTGCATACACACACTAGTGTGAGATTTCTACCTAGTGCCCTCAGCCTCTCTGGATGTCCTTGTGATTAGGAATGACAAGAATTATCACTGTGTTTGACTCTGTGGAGCTCAGTAAAATATTAGCACACTGTTTTACTACCATGCAAGGCTTACTCTCAGGTTTCTTTAATGTCAAATAACATTTTATTTTCTCATTCATTAATTTAACAAATATTTATATGCTATTTACTGGGTAATGGCAATTTTTTGAGGCTTCTATTATGGTTAAAAGAAAGAAAAGACAATTTGAGTCTACCCTCAGTTGCTTACATCCTAGTGGCCCAAAGCACAATATACTGCAGAACAAGACATCAAGAGAACCAGCTAGATCTGATTCTGCTGAGAGCTATTATGTGACTTGAGATAGGCCACTTCATTTGATTTCAAATATTTAGCTGAAAAGACAGAGTTTAAGGAAGATGCCATTAAAAGTTTTAACATCGTGTGAATCTATGTCTTAGGTCTACTGCAGGAAACTTGGCAAGCAAGATATGATCTCGATGAAAGTCACATCATGGAAGATGATTCAGAAGAGATGGTCTATTGGCAGAGTGACAAACTTTCTACAAGACTTCAGATAGTAAACATTCTAGGTTTTAAGCGTTACATATAGCCCCTGTTGCTTTTTTTCCCCCTTTTTACAACCACCTAAAATGTAGGAACTATTTTTATCTCCTGATCCATACAAAAACATTCTGCAGGCAGGTTTGACCCTTAACCAGTAGTTTGATAGCCCTTGGACTAGAGAATTTCAGGATATTCTACACCTTTATAATTGGAAGAACACCATATAAGACCTTTTAGAAGAACACCATATAAGACCTTTTGCAGCATCTCCAAAATACTTTCTATGTGTGTTTCTTCACTTGGAACTGCCTCTTCCTAGAGAGAAAAAAGTCTAAGGGAGACTTTTTTTTGTAAGAACAACTTAGCTAGCTTTACTAGGTAATATTCTAAGAAATCTCTAGAATTTAATAGAAATAGAAGGATTTAAATGTTTCTGATCGGGTAGAATTTGTGTTGAGCTAGGAGGTACACCAAGTGTTTCCAATTTTATAAGCTGAATTTCTCATAAACAAATAAAATTTTGTTGTCTTATACATTCAGACAATTATACATTCAGACACTGAAACACTATTCTGCTTTCTTTGGATTGATACCTGAAGAATATAAGGCACAACAGTATATATATAAATTCCTTGACATGCATCGACAGCCTACTTTTTATTCCATTAAATACTGAGTTGTTAAATTCTAATGACCTGCAGATGCATCTCCAGGCCTCATCTGCTGTGAGTGCCTATGGTTAAAGACTATTATTCTATGGGAATGAACTGGAATAAAGTAATGAAGATAGCCTCTTCCCTCTAAGAGTCAAGGAGTATAAAAGAAGATGCATAATTACATAGAAAAATAGAAAAACAGAAAGTATTCACATAGTGTTGGCACACAGTGCGTATTGATACGCATTAATTTGTCAAGAAACACTTGTGTGCCCAAACATGCAGGTTATATAAATATTTAAAGCTTAATTAGAGAAGGTTCTCTAATTAAGGATGCATTCAAAAGCATGTAATCTATGATTGTCATATGTTACTACATGATAAGTATTCTTGTAAACATACAGAAGAGTAGCCTCCATGATGTTGCCACAACCAGTTCCCACTGCCACGCAAAATATCTGGATAATTTAGGAAATTAAATACTCCTTAAGTAACTTGGATTGCCTTTTTTTTTTTTTGAGTTGGTGTCTCACTCTGTCGTGCAGTGGCCACTCCCAGCCACCGCAGCCTCGACTTGTTGGGCTCCGGCGATCCTTCCGCCTCAGCCTTCCAAGTAGCTGGAACTACAGGTGCGTGCTACCACGCCGAGCTAATTTTTTTGGTTTATTGTAGAGATGAGGTCTTGCCAAGTTGCCCAGGTGGGTCTCAAACTAGCGGGCTCAGGCAATTCACTCACCTCAGCCTCCCAAGCTGCGAGATTACAGGCTGAGCCACTGAGCCTGGCAGGATTGCCTTTCTAATATGTATTTTTGTTTCTTGTGCTTTGACATCAGCTCTCAACCTTTTTTATTTTTTTAGTTTTCCTATCTGTAAAATAGAGATAATATTTACTTCACTCTCCTGGCTGCAGAGAAGGTTAATTTATAATAGTAAAGTACTTTAAAAATACAAAAGCACTTGTATTTATTAGTCACTGTAAAATTGCCCCCCCAAAGTCATTTGTCTAAAGAGGACATGTCCTATAGTAGTACAGAAGAATTAGCATGGGAAGAAATCTTGAATTGTAAAAACAGAAACAGAAAAGCATTTTCAGAACTATTTTCTCATGATTTAAATCTAAAATGCTTTTAGATTCTTTTGCTTTTATAATGCTCATAAGTTATCTGTAGTTCACATATATAAAGATAAAATTTTCATTTTCCCAAACAGGGAATCATTCATTATCTTTGACTATAATAAGTTCAACTTTTTTAGTTTAAGAATTGTCATGTTGAAATAAACATTTAATCTTTTCTAATATGTGACTGCAAAATAATTTTTTGAAAAAAATATGTAAGTAGATATAGGTGTAGATACAGGTATAGATATAGATAGTAGAAACAAATGTATTTTAAAAATAACTTTAGGGGTACATATAGTTTTTGGTCTGGCCTTTAAAGGTAACCACCACCCCAATCTGTGTATATTGTACCTGATAGATGACTTTTTGTCCCTCCACCCCTTCTCCCTGCCCCCTTCTGAATTTCCGTTCATGGTACCATTCTCTGTCTTTGCAGATACTTAGTTTAACTCCAACTTATAAGTGAGAATATATGACACTTGGTTTTCTGTTCCTGAGTTAGTACACTTAGGATGATGCTCTCCAATTCCAACCAAGTTGTTGCAAAATATATTATTTCATTCTTTAAGATACTTGAATTATATTCCATCATGTCTATATACCACATTTTCATTATCCACTTATAAACTGATGAGTATTTATGCAATTCCAAATATTTGCAATGTGAATTGTATTATGATGAGCGTGCAGAAAACAGGTATGTTTTCTTGTGTAAGGTCCTCTTGTTCCTCACACTCAGACAAAATAATAATGGCAAAATAAAGAGCCTGACATAATTTGTATTATATACTTAGCTACAAAAAGGGACCTGTTATTGTAAGTCCCTTTCAATACTGTGGCATACGAACTTTTATTTATTTATTTTTTTAGTTAGACTGGTTTATTGTACTGCTATTCTATTTATTAATAAGCAGTGGGCTTATTTCTATAAAAGTCATTGATCAATTTTAAAAATCTATTGTATAGTAGTAAAAACTTGGTAGAGTTCTATGTTGACCTAAGATATAAAATTAAGTAGTACAGAAACTTCTTTCTGACAATAGCTATTTCTATTTATAAAAGAAAGCAAAACTGGATTTTAGAAATTAATTATCAAACTTTGTACAGAAAGACAGAAAAATGGAATTTATTAAATATTTTAAAACTCTGAGGTTTTTTTGGTCAGAGAAGTGCATTTACTTTCATTATTGAGTCTTCTAATTTTAATATCTTAAGGTGCATTTAGTAAATATCAAGAAAATTCAAGTAAATTGACCCTATGAACCGACACAAAACTGATAACAATATTCAGATTGATAACAAGTAGCAATATTTCAGTGATAGAGATTGTTTTAGTTTTAAAAGGAAGACAAAAAAACACACATAAATGTCTTTACTACCCACTTTTGTCAAGGGTAACTTTTTATATGGTGCTTAGAATAATCTATAAGATGGGGAAAAATATATATACATATATATGCCTTTGAATTTTATCATGTTAATATCTGGAATAAAGTGAATCTGTGCAGAAACAGATAAATATATTCCCTAAAGTTTTGTTTTGTCTTGTCTTCTATGAACTGTGAATTCTGATTAGACTGCCTAAATAATTATATGCTTACTAAAATTATATGTAGTCATATTTTGATACATTACTAAAATGTCATTCATATTATAATTTTTATACTGTCAGACATAATAAAAACATACATTAAATAAGTGTTTTCTTCCCATTGATCTTATTTTTAGCTAGTATTCTATGAAGAAAAGTGGAAAAGAAAAAAATAAGCAGTACCATTACAAAATGGGCAAAAGATATGAATAGACACTTCTCTAAAGAAGACATACAAGCCACCAACAGATACATGAAAAAATGCTCAGCCTCACTAGTCATCAAAGAAATGCAAATTAAAACCACACTGAGATACCACCTAACTCCAGTCAGGATGGCCATCATCAATAACTCAGAAAACAACAGATGCTGGAGAGAATGCAGGAAAAGGGAAGACTTCTACATTGTTGGTGGGCATGCAAACTAGGACAACCTCTGTGTAAAACAGTTTGGTGATTACTAAGTGATCTAAAATGTGACCTTCCATATGGCCCTGCCATCTCTCTACTGGGAATATACCTGGAGGAACTCAATTCACTTTATGAAAAAGATATCTGCACGAACATGTTTATTGCAGCATTATTTGCAATAGCAAAAA
>NW_006965141.1:0-408 GCF_000164805.1 Carlito syrichta
TCTTTATGAAACTCTTGCTAAGCTAAATTTAGCAAAATTTGTTTTGGATATTGATATATATATATAACAATTATATACACATACATAAATATACATGTAAATAGAACTGGAGGCCATACTGTGTAGTGAAATAAGGCAAGCAGAAAACACAAATATTACATGTTTTCACTCTGATATGGGAGCTAAGGATGTGGATCTCATGAAAGTAGAAAGATTGGTGGTTGCCACAAGTCAGGTAGTGTATTGCAGAGAAGTGGAGCCAGACGGGTTGAATAATGAATTCAAAAATATAGATGAATAGAAGGAATAAGACCAATCAATTATGAGTAACTATAGTGACAAATAATCTATTGTGTATTTCAAAATAGCTAGTAGAGAATAATTTGAATGTTCCCAGCATAATGAAAA
>NW_006965142.1:0-396 GCF_000164805.1 Carlito syrichta
ATAACTTGTGTTTTTTCACCCAAAACCTTTTATGTCTGTAGGACTTGTAATTAAGTAAAGCATTTATTTAAATATTAAAAATCAAGACACATTGTTATATTTGTAGTAGTAGTATATTCATAATCAAATGTCACATAAAGAGAAATGGTGATTTTATGAAAACCGAGTAGAATGTCCTGAGAAAACTTTATAAAAAGAAATTCTAGGTGGACACCGTGGCTCATGCCTGTAATCCCAGCACTTTGGGAGGCCAAGACAAAGGATTTCTTAAGTCCAGGAGTTTCAAGTCATCCTGAGCAACATAACAAGACCTCGTCTCTACACACAAAAAATTTGAAAATTAGCCAGGCATGGTGGTGTGAACCTGTAGTCCCAGCTACTCAAGAGGTTGAGGTG
>NW_006965143.1:0-381 GCF_000164805.1 Carlito syrichta
AGTTGGTCCACTGGTTAGCTATGTTAACAAGTTGCCTGCTTGTTTGCTGATCTACCTAGTCGGCCAACTAGTTGGCTGACAATTAGCAGAGCTAACTAGTTGGTAGACAAGTTAGCTGTGCTAATTTGTTGACTGACATGGATCGACTATCCAGATGATGGTTTAGCTCACTCTACTACTTGGATGACTAGTTGGCGGACCGGTTACCTGACTTAACTAGTCGGCCAGTGCATTAGCCAACAGGTGAGCTGAATTAACTAGTCAGTGGGCAAGATAACCAACTGTTCAGCTGACTTAACAAGTCGGCAAGCGAGTGAGCTGACTGGTCAGCTGACTTAACTAGTCGTTCGGTGAGTGAGACGACTGGTCAGCTGACTTAAC
>NW_006965144.1:0-2721 GCF_000164805.1 Carlito syrichta
AGCTTTACAGAAGATACTTAAAAAGACAATAAGCACTGAAGAAAGGAAAAAAAAAAAAAAGGATGATCACACATTTCACAAAAGAACAGCAGAACACAAAATCAACAGGGAATACATTGTGACAACAATCTTGAAAACACACACATACATCAACCCCAAAGTGAGAAAGAAATAAAGTAAAAGCTTTAAAAGACCCTCATGACAGGGATAAACATTACATTTCAGTAATCAGCCTGAATATGAAAGGACAAAATGCACTACTGAAAAGAAACAGAATGACATATTGGATTAAAAAGCATGACCCCAGTGTTTTGCTGCATTCAGGAAACTCATCTTACCAAAAACGATGCATGCAGACTCAATGTGAGAGGATGGAAAATGAGTTTCCAGGCAAATAAGGCAAGAGTTCCTATCTTAATGTCATAAAAAACAACTTTTAAGCTTTCAAAAATTAAAAAAAAATATGGGAGGATACAGGGTTCAATCCATCATCAAAACTATGTATCCTAAATATGTGTGCACCCAACACATGGGCACCAGCATTTATAAAGCAACTACTAAGTAAACTACAAAAAAAATGACTCTGGCATTATTATAGCTTGGGAATTAAATATCCCAGTAACAACCCTAGGTATATAATTGAGTCAAAAAATCAACAAAGAGATCTGGTACCTCAACGTGATGGTCAACCAAATGGATTAAAATATACCTGCAGAATACTCCGCCCAACAAACACACAATATACATTCTACTCAACACCACATGGAATGTGCTACAAGATTGATCACATTCTGGGTCATAAATCAAGCATAAACAAATTTCATAGCATTGAAATACTGCCATGCACCTTCTCAAAAAGCAGTGGAATAAAAAATAAATATCAAAACCAACAAAATTTCCCCCCAAAACAAAACAAAAAAATGTACACTAAACAGCATGATGCTGAACAGCTACTGGGTCAATGAAATTAAAACAGGAATTAAAAGATTCCTGGAAACAATTGAAAATGAAGAAACATCCTATCAAAACCTCTGGGATTTCATGAAAAAAGTTCTAAGAGGGGATATTGTAGATCTACAAACACATATAAAGAAAATGGAAAACGCAAAATTTACCCGCCTAACAACTCACCTACGGGAGTAAGAAAGACAAAACCATTCAAATCCTAACATTAGCAGAAGAATCTAGGTCACGAAAGTAAAAGCCCAAATATGGGGCATACAGGACAAAAATATCATAGAAAAAAGTAAAAAAAAAAAAATGCTGATTCTTTGATGGAATAAACAAGACTGATAGACCCCTAGCCAGAATGACCAAGAAAAACAGATAAAAAGCCCAAATAAACACAATTTGAAATACAAAGATCAAATCACAACTGACCCTGAATAAATACAAAAGAATATCAGAGATTACTATGGACAACAGTATGGAAGCAAACTTGATTATATAAATGAAATGGAGGACTTTCTGACATAACACAACCTCCCCAGGTTGAAACAAGAAGACATTAAGATCCTACATAGACCAATAACAACCTGGAAAATTGACTCTGCCATAAGAATACTACCAACAACAACAACAAAAAAAACCTGGTCCAGACAACTTTGCAGTGGACTTGTACAAAACATACAAGAGGATCTGATACCAATCCTATTGAAAGTATTCCAGGCAACTGAGGAAGTCGGATTTCCCCCAAATCATTTTATGAAGCTAACATAATAGTGATTCCCAAACTGGATAAAGGCCAAAGAGAAAAGAGAGCCACAGGAGAATATCCCTAATTAACTTAGATGTAAATTCTCAACAAGATTCTAGCAAATCAGATCCAACAACACATCTCAAAAATTATCCACCACGACCAAGTAGGCTTTATCCATAGGATGCAGCACTGGTTCAACATCCTTAAGCCATAAATGTATTTGCATACATCAACAGATGTAAAAACAAGAGTCACGTGATTGTATCTTTAGATGCAGAAAAAGTTTTTGAGAAAACCCAGCATTCCTTCTCAATTAAAACCTTCAAACACCTAGTCATAAAAGGAACATACCTCAAAATAGTAAGTGCCATCTACGATAAACCAATAGCCAGCATATTGCTACATGGACAGATATTAGAAATATTTCCTCTGAAAACCACAACAAGACAAGGATGCACACTCTTATTCCTCTTGTTCAACATTGTGTTGGAAGTCTTAGCTAGAGCAATTAGACAAATGAAGGAAATTAGAGATATCCAAATAGGAAGAGGAAGTTAAGCTATCCCTCTTTGCTGACGATATGATCCTATACCTTGAAAACCCAAGAGAATCTGTTAAAAGCCTGCTGTCACTGATAAAGGACTTTGGCAAAGTCTCGAGGTACAAAATATATGTGAAAAATACAATTGCATTCTCTTTTTGAGTCAGAGTCTCTCGGTTGCCCAGACTGGAGTGCAGTGGCATGCTCAGAGCCACTGCAGCCTCAACCTGCTGGATTCAGGTGATCCTTCTGGCTCAGACATTCAAGTAGCTGAAACTACAGGTGCATGCTACCACACCCGGCATATTTTTTAATTTATTGTAGAGACAAGGCCTCACCAAGTTGCCCAGACTGGTCTCGAGTCCCTGAGTCCAGGCAATCCTCCCACCTTGGCCTCCCAAAGTGCTGGGATTAAAGACTTGAGCCACCATGTGAAGCAACAGTTGCATTCTTACATTCTTATATTACAACAGCAGGATTG
>NW_006965145.1:0-356 GCF_000164805.1 Carlito syrichta
AGTTAATCCCTGCAGATTAAACCCTAATGTTTTGTGGTAAATGTATGTTACTCATTTCATTTCCAAAGATTTGGGAAATTGTCATTTCTACATGTGACAGTAGATACATTTTCTCGTGTAATTTTAGCCTCACTTAGAAATGGGGGAGCCTATAAAGATTTAGTTCAACATTAATTCTCCCTTTTTTTTTTACAGCTGGGTATTCCTAAACAATTAAAAACTGATAATGCTTATGCATCAAAAGTTTTTCAGTCGTTTTGTACCCGGTTTGGCATCTCACATTCTACAGGAATTCCGTACAATCCTCAAGGTAAAGCTGTAGTAGAGAGAGCCCATCAGACGTTAAAAAATCAAAT
>NW_006965146.1:0-342 GCF_000164805.1 Carlito syrichta
ATGCCATTCTGAATCCCTGAGCCCGGCCTGTGGTTGTGGTGATGGTGGTTGGTATTATTATTCGGATTCGGAGTCCCACTCTATTACCCAGGCCAGAGCATATGGGTCCACTCTCAGCCACCATGGACTCCACCAGCTGGGCTCCAACGATCCTCCCACCATGGTTTCCCGAGTGGTCAGAAGGACAGGCATGTGCCACCATGCTCAGTTCATTTTTTTGGTTTATTTGTAGAAACACTGTCTCACAAAGGTGCCAGGGCTGGTGTTGAACCCGGGGACTCAGTCCATCTTCACATCTCAGCCTTTCAAAGAGCCAGGGTGACAGGTGTGAACCCCACTCCC
>NW_006965147.1:0-463 GCF_000164805.1 Carlito syrichta
ACTGCATTCATTACAAATATTAAGAATTTTAAAAAATTTCTCTCTACAGCTTAAAAGATGGTTTTCGTTTTTTCTTGGGGGGAAAAAAAACTAAAGACATTGATACTTGTAGTAACAACAGATCTTTTTAGAAATAAAATATAATTCTTTGGTTGTACATTCCCAAAGAAAATAATTTAGAACATTTCTTCAGTTGCAAAGAGAAATAGATGCAATGTTTTGTTTAAAATTTCAGAAGAATTGTTTTATGTTTATTAAATTAAATACTAAAAAGTGCTCAAGTAAATAAACAGTAGATAATGAGTATTATTAAGGTTTGAGGGAAAACTGAAATTATGTTTTAAATACTTTTGTTAGAAGAGATATTTTTGTTTGTTTGTGATTCTAATGTGCAATAAATTTCTTAGAATAGTTTCATGTGATTTTCTTACATAGTAAAATGTATAAAAGAACATGATGAAAA
>NW_006965148.1:0-328 GCF_000164805.1 Carlito syrichta
GATGAAGAGGTGTGCTGCAGGGAGACTGATGAGAAGAAACTTGGGGAAGCTGAGGTGGCATGCCACGGGGAGAATGATAAGGTGCACCAAGGAGACACTGATGAGGTGCGCCATGGGAAGGCCAAGGAGACATGCCACAGGAAGTCTGAGGAGGCTCAGGGCAGGAATCCTTAGCAGGTGGGCCATGTGGACACTGAGGAGGCATGCCATGAAGAGGATGAGGAGGTACTCCAAGAGGCAACTGATGAGGATTGCTGAGATGTCGGAGAGGTGCACTACTGGGACGCCAAGGAGGTGTGCTTGTGGAGGACATGGAGACGTTGTGGAA
>NW_006965149.1:0-383 GCF_000164805.1 Carlito syrichta
TAAATAGCTAACCAACTGGCTAGCCAGCTGACTTAACCAGCTAGCTAGCTAGTTAGCTCATACATTATTTAACATGCTGGCAAATTTTCTTAATTATCTGACAACTCACTAATTAGAAAGCTAATTGACTCAACCAGCTTGCTTAACTCATTAACTAACTCACTGTCTGGCTCATCCAGCTGACTTAACTCATTAGCTAACTAGCTAGCAAGCTTACTCAACCAACTGACTCAAACCGTTTGCTAACTAGCTAGCTAGCTGACTCAACCAGCTGACTCAAACCGTTTGCTAACTAGCCAACTACCTGACTCAACCTGCTGAGTTAACATGTTAGCTAACTAGCAAGCTAGCTGTCTTAACCAGCTGACTAAGTAAGAAAGCTG
>NW_006965150.1:0-371 GCF_000164805.1 Carlito syrichta
ACTCATACCCATGTATGCACACACCCAACCACAGCTACACACAATTGTACATACAGTGCATACATGTACATGCACACACACGTCCTCACATTCATTCACACACCATCCATGCCCACATATGCACACACCCAATCACAACCACATGGTCACGCATGCATGCACATTTATGCACATGCGCACATACACACATGCACCCACACACATATGGACACACATGCACACATATACACCCACACACACATGCACATGTCACCCATGCCTACATATGCACACACCCAATCACAACCCCACATGGTCATGCATGCATGCACATTAATGCACATGAACACACGTAGTCCCCACACGTGTGCACAAACACACATCCTCACACA
>NW_006965151.1:0-428 GCF_000164805.1 Carlito syrichta
CCATCAACCCTGCCACCCAGCGGGAGGGGTCACCCATAGGAATGGGAGAGGAAAAGGCCCTTTCTGCCCTGTTGTTTGCAGGAAGTCTTAAAGGAGGCCACTGGGCACATCCATCCGGTGCCTTTGGCCACACGTCCCAGAAGTTCTGCCTCCACCCTCCACACTCGTGCCCCTCAACAAAGACGTGTGTGAGCTCACTGAACAGATGCCTTTCCCTGGCATTATGAGGAGCCAGAATGACAGGCATGCACCACTACACCCGGTTCATTTGGAATGGAGGGTAGAGATGAGATCTCGCTGAATTGCCTGGGTGTGTCTCGGCCCATGGGCTAGGGCTACCCACTGGTCTCATCCTCCCAAAGTGCTGGGATGACATGACTGAGCCCCCAAACCCGGACTCGATCCTTCATCAAAATGAAGCAGAAGGC
>NW_006965152.1:0-397 GCF_000164805.1 Carlito syrichta
GATGCCCTCTCTAAGCCACAAATTAATAAAGATGGCTATGAAATATGTTTTGTAAATGATACCCTCTCTAAGCCACAAATTAATAAAGATGGCTATGTAGAAGGCTATGGAAAATAAATTTTAAATACTTTATTTCCTCCGATTTTTCAGCTGTATAAAGTTTTCCCCTATTACCAATTATGGAAACTTTTAGATTACGTATTAACTTTCATCAGAAGGACATGTTCCTTTTTTTGGAAAGTAGCTTTAAAGTAAAGGTTGATTTTCATCTTTACAATAATTGTATTTATAAAAGAGAGTACATACCAATTAACCAATAATTGTTTTTAGACTGAGGATAAAAAGGAATACCTACCTAAGAATAAAAAGTCACATCTCTAATTCCACTTGTATCCAA
>NW_006965153.1:0-359 GCF_000164805.1 Carlito syrichta
GCATGCCTGTAGTTCCGGCTACTTGGAAGTCTGAGGTGGAAGGATTGCCAGAGCCCAGCAGGTTAAGGCCGTGATGGCTGTGAGCGTGCCACTGCACTCTGGTCTGGGCAACAGAGTGAGATTCCAACTAGAAAAAACAAAACAAAATGTAATTTTTAAAATGTCTGAACGCTTCCTAAAACCTGCTTGTGGGAAATTTATCTATCCATTCCTAACCTATACTAGCTATCATACCTCACTCTGGGACATTCTGCCCCTTTGTGCAAGCATCTATTTAGGTTTTTAAAAGTCTATTCTTTGTGACAGTGGGAAATTGCTTTCTCTATGACTTGTTGGGATGTCTGGTGGGGAGCAGATCC
>NW_006965154.1:0-472 GCF_000164805.1 Carlito syrichta
GTATGAGTATTCTTATGTAAGAGTTTGTACCTCCACGTCACCAGAAAACGTCCGGGAATCTTACTGATAATAAAAAAAGGAATGGGGGTTATAGGAGGCCTCAATCCATTTCTCTGTTATAAGGGCTTATCTGGAATCTGGGCTTCTAGTTCTCTAAATTCTTCAGAGCAAATTGCCACTTGGAAAAGACAAGTGACATTATAAATTCCCAGCAACCTTCCGGTCTTCTTGATTATTGTATCCAAAAACCAGTTCGTGCAATTCAGTTGCGTTTCTCGTCACAACTAAAGCCAGATTACAGGAGTAAGTTATCATCTCGCCATATGTGTGTGTAACTCTTCTCTTAAGAAATATACCCAGTAATCCTAACACTTCCGATTGTGCATCTATTTGATATGGCCTGGGGGTTTTAAAGTAGCTAAGCATGTAGTACATATTTTTAAAGGTAACAAGGAATCACGGATTCCACGTC
>NW_006965155.1:0-734 GCF_000164805.1 Carlito syrichta
ACACAAGGAGTGGTAATACTCCCCAACTCCTGCAGAGGCAACAGAAGGAGATGAGCAAATTGGTTCCTGAGACCTACAGAAGTAGCACACAGCACTCCCTTGCCCACGAGTATAAGCACACACCACATTCCCAGGCACATCTGACAGTTAAGAGATAGAAATCACACTGAGACTTCTTTGTATCTGGGACAGAATTATGTAACAGTAAAACAACTTCTATAAAATAATGTCCACTACCAAGACCATATGACACGCTTCATCTGATCCCAACATGTCAGTTTGTGTGTGATCACAAGCCCAGCAACCTCTGTCCCTCAGCTGCAATCATCAGCGACTTGGACAGCCAGCTTCCCACTGTGATGCTGCTTCACAGCCTCATCCACACCTGGAACAGCCATGTCAATACCAGGTCTGACTTACTCCACTGTAGACCTAATATGTCTAGTCCATAACACTGCCATAGAATACTGCAATAAATACTTGTTGAAGAAAAGAAAAAAAGTACCCTTTTCAATTATCTTCAGTTATTAAGAATGCACATAAAACATTTTAGATGTGTTTTTAAAAAGAGAATGATCATTGCCTCAAATCTTTGGCTAATTAAAAATATAATAATGAGCCGGGCTTGGTGACTCAGCCTGTAACACCGTGTCTTTGGGAGGCTGAGGTGAGTGGATTGTCTGAGCCCGCAGGTTCGAGACCCGCCTGGGCAGGCGAGACCTCATCTCTACAAT
>NW_006965156.1:0-1173 GCF_000164805.1 Carlito syrichta
GAGGTTTTAATATAGATGAGTTCGTTGAGAATTTGTGGCTTTCATTCTCTGCCCTGATCCATTGTCTTATGGACCTATTCTTGTATCAATACAAGTCTGTGCTGATTACTGTAAACGTATAGTAAAGTGTGAAGTCTGGAACTGCCATAGCTCCTGCTTTGTTTCTTTTTATAAGATTCTTTTGGCTATTCATGATTGTTTATGGTTTCATTTGAATTCTTTATTGTAATTTCCACGTCTGGGAAGAATAATGTCAACTTAATGGTTATTTCATTGAATCTGTAGATTGACTAAAAGGCTAATTTTACATTAAAAGAGGCAAATAAATTCAGGAAAACAAGCATATCAAATTGTCATTTATGACAGACTCAGAACTTTGAAATCATAATTGGAGGGACCTTGACTACTGAGCAATCCTTAGGTTTCAAGCACTTGTGTACAGTGCTCTGCCATATGCTGTAAACAAGATGGATTTCAATCCCAAGAAGTATAGATAAGCATGTGATCACACGTATCCAAAAATTTCTACAGGGACAAGTGACAATTCAAGAATATTCTAAACGATGGATTCTTTTTTTTTTCTTTAAGTAGTCTTTATTGAGAGGACCAAGAAACACCCAAACGAGGAGGGGACCTGAGGGGGTTGCCCACGACGTAGTCTTTTATTTTTATCATCACGGAGTCCTGTTGGAGCTTGGTTGTAGCATAAGCAAATCGTATTTTAGCACTTTCCTTAGTTTAGAAACTTTTGTATGTTTTTAGTATTGTGTAACAGAGGTTGAGCAGTTTTTCCTACAGAATTTTAACATTGTTTTTTTAAGATTGTAATCATTTTTCCAGAGTGTTCAATTATCTAAATTTTTATACTAATGTAGAGCCCAAATACTTACTACCTTTTAAATAGCCATGTCATTTTGCTTTATGTATTTATTTGGCCCCATATTCTCTTTTTTCTCAGTGCCTCATTTTAAATGTTTGGTGACTAAAAGTATCAGATTAATCGGATACTTTGTTGCAGAGTACAGCCTTATAACTTAGGTAGAGAAAATACTAGGTTATTCAATGGAAATACTCTTTTAAAAATATAAATTGGGTTAAAATATAAAGGGAATGTGATTGTATATTTGCTTCAAATATATAAGGGAAACTTTTCGCTAATGATTCCCATATGTA
>NW_006965157.1:0-5820 GCF_000164805.1 Carlito syrichta
AGCAAAGTAAACACTGATAGACAAGAAATTGTGTTGTCTGCCTATATGCTGAATCTAACAAATCTCAATGTGGCTATGGGCTCTATAAAACCTAACACAAAAGTGGCAGGTAGGGGCCCAATTCTACCTTGAAGGGATGAGAAAGTTTTCATTCACCTAAATACCATTCCGGATAGCCTTCACTCATAAGAAGCAGAAAAATAAGAAAGTCCTGCTGAACAAGTGAAGTAGTGTGAGTGCTGACATGGCTATGTGAAATACAATGCCAACAAGGCTAAACACGAGGCTGGAGTGCTGGTCCAGGGGACAGATCACGGGGGATTGTTCAAGGCAACCGGAGCCACAGATGTTTTAAGGTACAAGTACCATGAATAGATCTTCTGTTTTGGAGGACCAGGGTAGTGTGATTGTGAATTAGGAATCCTAAGGATTTGACTTTGGAGACAGGGTGACAAGTCAGGAAACCATTAAAGCATTCTAGGTAAAAGTGGATGAATAGCCAGAACCAGGCGACAGTGGAGAAACTGGTGAGAAGCCTACACACTGTTAAAAAAAATGCTTAGGAGTATAAATAAAAGGAATTGCTCACTCACTAAATAGTCCAAGGAGAAACTGAGGATGCCTCTTATGTTTTCAATTTTCCTAAGCACCAGCGTACTTAACTATACCTAATAAATTGAAATTGACTTTATAAAGGCTGGGTCAGTTCTTTGCACATAAAATGCTGCCAAAACAATTAATGCTGTGGAAATATAAAGCTATTTTGCCAAAATATTCTCATCCTAATTTCATATCTTCTCTGCAATATAGGAAATGTGACAATATGTTCTAAAAAGTTTTTTCTAAATCATAGAAACCATTGCTTTTCTTCCTACCTCTACAGAAGGAGTTCAAAAGACATGGGGGCTCATCAAGAAAAAAGTAAAACCACAATTAGGTAGCACACATAAGATTTATTTGAACGACGCATTGACAAATTTGCATGTGGGGGTAGTCCCTCACAGCAAGAGACGGTCCAGAGGCTGGCGCGCAGAGGGATCATTCTTCAAAAGGTGAGGAGGACAAAGACACTTTGGGGGGGGGTCGGGGAAGAGAAGTCTTATATGTCTAGGTAAGGTCACTCAGTACAAGTTGAAGAATCTGGGTCAGAGATCTTCCAAGAGCAACATCAGCGTGGAGTCTGTATTGCCCAGGTTTTATTGTATCTATAACAAGCAAAGGCTGGGCACAGTTTCACAAGGTACGCAAAGCAGGCAAGTCATAATTGGTTAAAAATTTGGTCACTAGGGTTATGCTTATAACTATTGGATGTGCACAAATTTGAGTTTGAGGCCAGTGGGATTGTGGTTATAGCCCAAAAAGTACAGTAAACGGTGAACACAGTACAGTGATACTTGGGATACACAATCAGTAGTCTCTTAGTCAGGAACCGTCACTGCAACCAACCTGGGGAACTACACAGCAGGGCATTATAGAACCGATCACCAAGTGCTAGAAAAGAAAAGCATTCCCACAAGCTTGAGAAAATTGGCATTCTCTCAGGATGTAAGAAAAAACAAGTTAAACAACACTATATTAAAATGATACACGAGTTATTTATGTCACACTGGTGAGGCAAATTACCTCAGATGAGTTGTGGTCATTGTCCCACCAGGGCTGAATGATTTTTATCAAAGGGCAAGTGACTATAGGGACGACAAATCCAATGCATGTTAGCGCAAGCAACTTCACTGCCGTCAAGTTGGGCAGCAAAAGGACAAACTTACAGTGAAAGGCACCATGCTATGACAAACCTTAAGCAGCCCACTACATTGACCTGATACAAGAGCCGCCATTGCCAAAGCACATGGACATAAACAAAAGACCACTTTTAGTGACTTTTAACAGATCATGTAGAGAATGACAAAAAAGTGAGCAATGCTTTGGGAAGTGATTCAATGGATTCTCTGTAAGCCTCATCATTGCCATCAAGCTGGGAGGCATTCAACAGGGTCACAGAAAGGTCACCATGCACACTTAGTAGAAATGACTGAGATTCATGGACATGTGACTTGAGGACTCTGTAGAAGACCTGAAGTGAACATAAATTGAAATGAAAGACTGTATGCTCCTTCCAGTAATAGTGTATTCTGTGAATTCACACCTGGTTATAGCCTGTGTGAAGCAGGGATAAAAGGATTTAAATACAGGACAAATGAGGCATGGGGAGTGCTAGACAGAGCATTAAAATCCAAGCAACATTACTGCCACTGGTCATACTTCAAGCAGAAAAGAGTTACAGGGGAGTTCTTCAAGTGCTTTTATGAGAACTAGGTCAGCATCATAAATTTGGCATTTTGGGGGCCTCTGAGAAAAGCCAGAAGAAGCTCTACTGTGAAACAGTATTTCAAGAACTGGAGAAGAACAGGAACACACTGCAGATTGCAGCCGTAGTCAAGTGGTGGGTGGCAGATTTGGACACAGTGGTAGTAAATCCTGGGGAGACTTTTGGAAAGCATTCATACCCAGGCACCTTCCTCCCAATTAAATGGCAGTTTCCATTAGAGGATAATAGGGCAAGTGTTGTGCTTGAACAGTAGGTCTACAACCATTGACATAACGCCCTTAGCATCAGCGAGCAACCTGAAAAGCAGTACTACTCTGGGGAGAAAGGATTCAGTCTCAATGCAATTTCTGTAGGACTATGACACCCCTGAAGCAACACTACATTGATCTGATACAAGAGTCACTGTTTTCAAAGCAGATGAAGGACAAAAACAAAAGATTCGTTCTAATTGTGACTGTTTAACAGACCATGTAGAGAATGACAGAAAGGTGCATAACGCTTGGGGTGATTCACCGGATTCTCTGGAAGGATTCATCATTGGTAGATCTTACAGAGAACCGGAAACTGAAAACTGATAGACTGTATCATTTTTCAAGGGCTGGAGAGTGACTATTCACTTTGGGGTAGGTTCTAAGGCTAGCAACATAAGTACCATAAACCTGAATGGCATGCAATGTGGCCTTAAAAAAGAGGTCATGGGGACAATAGTAAGACTCTCATGAGCACACAATAGTTTTTCAAGCACAAGAAAACCCTTGAAGCAGCAATCCATTGACTCAAAGAGAAGCTATTTTTCATGAGCTAAAAATAAATAATAATAAATACCTTTGGTGCAAAGTCTAGCAGAAAATTAAAATGGTGAACACAGGAGAATAATTCCATGGTAAACCAACACTGCATTCAAAACACCAACACCATTACGTACACCTAGGGAGCATCCATTTTTTTTGTTTATTCTTTTCCTGAAGCACAAGTGGGCCAATGGCTAAAGTGAGCCTACAGTAGGGTGACCATATGGATGAAAACCCAAAGTGAAGACAACAGCTGCAATCTAAGCCAGGAAACTTAATTACCATGAGAACTAAAGTCATTACAAGAGAGAAATTAAGTAATTTAGAAGACGAGTATTTCCCATGAAAATAACATTTCTTTAGGTATGACAGTAATGCCCATAAATAAGCGTTACATAAACCCAACAGACCAAACATTCTTGCCAGGATTAGTGATGCCCATGACTGAAAGTATATTATATCAGCTTCATCAGGAGCAGGAAGTGGTGAATGCTATGGCGATGATTCAGGGGAAACCATTACACTGCATTCTCGGATTGGCTCCTTCAGTATAATCACATTGGGAACCTCTTGTTGAGTGTGTATGCACATCCCAAATTACATTCTGGACAACAGTGAAAATCACGTATGAGTAATGTAAACTAGGGCTAGAAACTCTGGGGCAAAGCAATCTCTCGAAATCTAAGAGTGGCTACATAAAGCCATCAAGCCTGCGGCATCCACTGGGAGGTGTGTATACTGGCAACAGAACTTGATGCACAATTGTCACAACTTAACTTGAAGGAGTGAATAAATGAATCACCCCTATGATTGTGATTTACTTTCAGGAGGTACTAAGAAATAAAATAACTGTACATTGAACTGATAGACAGGACAATCTTATTTAGTCTATTGAGCTCTGTGAACACATGGTAATAAACTCTGGCAGGAACCCACCATATCTCTCTAAAAGAGTAACTTTGTTACTTTCTGAGGGAGGCATCAAGCTGGGATATATCAATAAGGGTTCATTTTGCAGTATTCGAAGTAGAGATACATTCATGAGCATATCAAATGTTTAGACTGAAAACCAAACTATGAGTATTTAAAACTTGGCCAGATATGCTGAAGCAGATCAAAATAGGGCAGTATTCCACAATTTATTCGATATTATTTGCACCCCAAAGATATCCACTTACTCTTCTGTCCCTATCCTATAAAACAAGCTAGAGAATGACTCCCAAGGGTCCGAAGATCAGTAAATATTGGGTGAGTTATTCAAGAGTTAAACAATAATCCCAAGCACTAAGTAATCAACTGCTATATTGACACTATCAGTAGTAAATAAAATATCTTGGGAACCAGAGTCCGATACCTTAATATAGGAAGGATCATTACTGCCAAGTTTTGAGCACTGCTAGGCATTTCTAACATATTGCAACACTGTTGCACAAAAGCCACCGTGGGCTGTGAGTACACGTAAGCAGAGTCATTCTCAGAAAGAATCAGACGATGCAGTTGAAACATACTCCCTAATACCCTTTGAGTTGGCGACAGAAAATGAAAATTTTCAGTGTGTTTTAAATAAAGGAATTTGAGAGAGGGAATCACCACAATGCCAAAGATGTTCATCAACAAAACCAGGAATCAATGAACCATTAAGTCACCAACACATGGCAATGAGAGGTCAGATAATCTTTTCTCACCAATAGAATATACTGACACACAGCAAGAATTTCTAATAGAAAGCTGTGCATGGGAAAAAAGCATGGCATGTTCATTACTGTGATAAGCCTATCAGGCAAATAGAACACACACCAAAACTGTTTGAAGCAATATAAAAAGAAAAAAAATCAGTCTCATAAATATATATATTTTCATCTGGCCATCATAAAGCATCTTCATGTTCATATCACACAGCAGGTTGAGAGCAAGCAATCCTGAATAGGGTGCCCATGTCATCAGTCATGTAAAAGAACAACAATCTTAAAGACTCACAAAGTCTTAATACCTGCCATGCAGCCAAGGGACAGGTAATGAAGAAGAATTTCCTGAAGGAGAAAACTTGGTGCCTCCTGGAAATAACATTTTTTTAATGTACTGGAGAAACATACATTAAGTAGAAGCCACCATTTACCTCAAAATTGAAAACAGCTGTACAACGTGAAGCGTGGTGCATCACTTTTGAGAAAAAGAAGTTTGTGTGAACTGGGAGTATGTTTGTAGAAAACCTATCCACGAAATTTTACAATGTATTCTGCATGGTTCTCACACAGAAAACACCCACTTGCACCTCTGTCCATAGCTCACAGGACAGGGTAAAGACTACAAAGGGTTTAAGATGGGTAAACAGTAGGCAAGTTATTCTGGAGATAAACAATAACCCTGTGGTGTGTGACTGGCCAAACTCTTATAAAAAGATTAAGAAATCTAAATGGAGCTGTGTCACAACCCCCAAATATTCACTAAACAGATGCTAAACTGACCCTAATAAGGGTAAAACAGTAACTTGAAACTGTAGTCAAATACCTTAATACAGTGAGGATCATTATCGTATCAAGTTGTGTGGCACCACTGAGCACTTTTGCACCTATTGCACATTGCTGCATAAAGGCAACAATGAGTGTGAGGGGTACAAGCAAGCACAGCTTTAGTCAGAAAAATCAATGTAGTTGAGCCAACTCTCTAATTGTCTTTGAATCAGCAACAGGAATTACAAGTTTT
>NW_006965157.1:6577-30916 GCF_000164805.1 Carlito syrichta
GAAACTGCGCATGGGATCTTAAGCATGGCATATTATTTACCATCAAGGGAGTATCATGTAGTAGCTAGGCAGCAGGAAAGCATGTGTTGCTCAAAATCCGGTTTGGTAGTACATGTAGAAGCTGATAATAACCTCCATGCCTGGACCAAGCCAGCCAAGTCGTGGCTTAGACATGGTCACGAATGACTCCAAAGATTACTAGGTAAAGGAAGTCCTGGACGAGTAATTCTGGAGTTAAACGACGACATTGTAATTCGTGAGTGGCCATTTTTTTGTCATAAATATGGGTAATTTCAAAGGAGCTGTGTCTCCGCCCCCAAATATTTAGTAAAAATAAAACTGATCCTACTAGAGGTCAGCAACATATCTGGGGAACCAAAGGCAGATACCTTAATACAGGTAGGTTCATTATCGCCAAGTCATGTGACACAAATAAGTACTTCTGCACCTATGTCAACATTGCTGCACAAAAGCTACAATGAGTGATAGTGGGTACAAGCAAGAAGAGTTGTTGTAAGGAAAATCAGACAATGTAATTGAGCCAACTCTCTAATTTCCTTTGAGACAGCAACAGAAAATACAAATTTCCTTTGAGTGAAAATAAAGGAATTTGAGAACGCATCACCACTGTGACAAGACATTTACTCACTAAGCCAGAAATCAAAGAACTACTGAGTCACCAGTACGTGGCAATGAGGGGGTAGAAAATTTAATCTGGTCCGAGGAGTAGGACAACACTTATCCAGAACTTCTGCAACAACAATGTTAATGGGATCCCTAAGCAAGGCATATTAATTACCATCAAGGGAGCATCATATAGTAGCTGTGAAGTGGAAAGCACACATTTTTCACAAACTTGTTTGGTAGTATGTGCAGAAACAGCTCTGGGCCAGTGGCAATCCCGCCACGTCTTATCTTAGACCTAGTAAAGGAAAACGCCAAAGATTCCTAGGACAAGGGAGACATGGGCAACTTATTCTGGAGTTAGACAATGACCCTGTAATCTGTCAATGGCCATGTTTTTGTCATAAATTTAAGTAATCTAAGAGATGTGTCTCCACCTCCAATTATTTAGTAAAAACAAAACTGATCTTACTATGGGTCAGCAATACATCTGGGTAAACAAAGCCAGATACCTTAATATAGGCAGGTTCATGAGCATCACGTCGTGTGACACCACTGAGCACTTTTGCACCTATGTCAACATTGCTGCATAAAAGAAACATTGAGTGCTAGGAGTGCAAGCAAGCAGAACTGTAGTCAGAAAAATCAGACAATGTAATTGAGTCGACTCTCTAATTTCCTTAGAGATGGCAACAGGCATAATTGATATGCCATGCTTAGGCTTCCATGAACAGTTTTGTTGCAGAAGTTCCTGCTAAGTGCTACTCTACTCCTCAATTACAAATTTTCTGAGTGAAAATGAAGAAATTTGAGTGAGAGGGAATCACCACAGTGACAAAGACATTTGCCCACAAAGCCAGAAATCAAAGAACTACTGAGTCACCGGTACATGACAATGAGGGGGGCAGACAGTCTTATCTGGCCTGTGGGGTAGAATGACACTTAGCAAGAACTTTGCAACAAAACTGTGAATGGGATCTTAAGCATGGCATATAGTACCTGGAATCAGGAAAGCATGTGTTCCAAAGAATTTAGTTTGGTAGTACTTGCAGAGTCTGGTGATAACATCCAGCCCTGGGCCAGTGGTAATCAAGCCATGTTATAGCTTCGACATGGTAAAGAAGGATTCCAAAGTTTCCTAGGAAAAGAAAGTCTTGGGCAAGTTATTCTGAAGTAAAAAAATGACCCTGTAATCTGTGAGTGGCCATATTTTTGTTATAAATATAGGTAATCTGAGAAGAGCTGTGTCTCTGCCCTCAAATATTTAGTAAAAACAAAAATGATCCTACAAAGGGGTCAGAAATATATCTGGGTAACCAAAGTCAGATACCTTAATACAGTCAGGTTAATTATTGTCAAGTCCTGTGACACCACTGAGAACTTTTGCACCTATTGCAACACTGATGCACAAAAGCTACAATTGAGTGTGAATGGGTACAAGCAAGTAGAGTTGCAGTCAAGACAAATAAGACAATGTAGTTGAGCCAACTCTCTAATTTCCAGTGAGAAGGCACCAGGTTTACAAATTCTGTGAGTGAAAATGAAGGAATTTTGGTGAGAGGGAGTCACCACAGTTTCAAAAACATTCACACACTAAGCCAGAAATCAAAGAACTACTGAGTCACCAGTACATGGCATGGGGGCAGACAATCTTATCTGGCCTGAGGAGTAGGGTGACACTTAGCAAGAACTTCTGCAACAATACTGTGCTTGCGGTTCTATACATGGTATATCAATTACCATCAAGGAAGCATGATAAAATAGGTGACAAGTGGTGGAAAGCTCATGTTCCTTGCAGCACAGTTTTGCAAGTATTTGCAGAAGCTGGTGATAACATCCAGCCTTGGGCGAGTGGTAGTCCAGACCTTTTGCAGCTTAGACATGGTGGAGAAAGACTCCAAAGGTTCTTAGGACAATGTAGTCCTGGGCAAGTTATTCTGGAGTTAAACAATGAACCAGCAATCCATGTGTGGCCAAACTTCTGTCATTAATAAGAGGAGATATGTCACCACCCCAAATATTTAGTAAAAACAAAACTGATTCTACTAGGGTTCAGGAACATATCTGGGGAACCAAAGCTGAATACCTTAATATGGGCAGGCACATGAGCTTCAAGTCGTGAATACCACTGAACATTTTTCACCTATTGCAACATTGCTCCACAAAAGCAACAATGGAGTGTGATTGTTTATAAGCAAGCAGAGTTGTACTGATGAAAATCAGACAATATAGGTGAGCCCATTCCCTAATTTCCTTCGAATTGGAAAGAGGAAATAAAAATTTTCAGAGTGAAAACAAAGAAATCTGAGAGAGAGAGTGAATAACCACTATGACAAAGACATTCACCCACTAAGCCAGAAATCAAAGAACTATTGAATCACCAGTACATGGCAATGAGGGGACAATCCTATCTGTCCTCAGGATTAGGGTGACACTTAGCAAGAACTTCTGCAACAAAACTGTGCATGGGATCCTAACCGTGGCATAACAAGTACCATGAAGGGAGCATCATACCGTAGAAGGCAAGTGGTGGGAAAGCTCTTTTCCTCTGTGTCTAGTTTGTGAGTATGTACAGCGGCTGGTGATATTCTCCAGCCCTGTTTCAGTGGCAACCTAGCCATGTCATAGCTCAGACATGGCAGAGAAAGACTCCAAAGATTCCTTGGACAGGGAAATCCGGGCTGAGTTATTCTGGAATAGCAATCCCCTTATGAGCAGGAACAGTAATTACTGGTTTTCACCATAAAACTAAAGCATCATTAGCCCATTTTTTACCACAAGGAACTCCTGTCCCACTAATCCCAGTACTACTGATCATTGAAACTATTAGCCTTTTTATTCAACCAACAACCCTAGCTGTACTACTAACCGCCAATATTACGGCAGGTCACCTACTCATACACTTAATAGGAGGAGCCACTCTAGCCGTATCATCAATCAGCTCAATTGTAGCATCAGCTACATTTGTTTTTCTCACCCTACTTAGAATCTTTGAACTCACTGTAGCCCTGATTCAAGCCTATGTCTTTACAAAGGCTTGAATTCATTAGTGCCCATGTTTTTGCCATAAACACAGGTAATCTAAGAGGAGGTGTGCCTCCGCCACCAAATATTTAGTAAAAACAAAACTGATGCTTCCAGGGATCAGCAACATATATAGGGACGCAAAGCCAGATACTTTACTGCCAGCAGGCTCGTGAGTGTCCTGTCATGCGACACCACTGAGCACATCTGCATCTACTATATCACTGCTGCACAAAAGGAAAAATGATTGTAAGCGGTCCAGGCAAGCTAGTTATATCAAGGAAAAATAAGACTATAGAGATGGGACCACTATCAATTCCCTTTTAGTCAACAATAGAAATAACACATTTTCTGGGAGTGAAAACAAACGAATTTTAGAAACAGGGAATCACCACAGTTTGAAACACATTCACCTAGTAAGCTAGAAATCAAAGAAGTACTGAGTCACCAGTACATGGAAACGGAGGGCAGACAATCTTATCTGGGCTGAGGAGTAGGATGATACTTAGCAAGAACTTCTGCAACAAGACTGGGCATGTGTTCCTAAGCATGGCATATTAATTTCCATCAGAGGAGCATCATATAGTAGCTGGGAAGTAGAACACACGTATTTCTCACAAACCGGTTTGGTAGTACGTGCAGAAGCTGGTGATAACATCCAGCCCAGGGCCAGTGGCAATCCACCCATGTCTTAGCTTATACCTGGTAATGGAAGACTCCAAAGAGACCTAGGAAAGGGAAGACCCGTGAGAGTAATTCCAGAGTTAAAAAGTGACCCTGTAAACCATGAGTAGACATGCTTTTGTCTTAATATAGGTAATCTAACTGGAGCTGTGTCTCCGCCCCAAATATTTAATGAAACAAAACACATCTAATAAGGGTTAGCAAAATCTCTGGGTACACAAAGTCAGATACCTTAATACTGGCAGGCTCCTGAGCACCAAGTCTTGTAACACCACTGAGCACTTTTGCACTTATTTCAACATTGCTGCATAAAAGCAACAATGAATGTGAGGAGTACAAGCACGCAAAACCACAGTCTGGAAAACCAGACATTGCCGTGAAGCAAACTCTCCAATCCTCGGAGATGGCAACAGGAAATACAAATTTTCTAGGGAAAACGATGGAGTTTGAGTGCGATGTAATCACCATTGTGACAAAGACAGCCACTGACAAAGCCAGAAATCAAAGAACTACTGAGTCACGAGTGCGTGGCAATGAGGAGGCAATCTTATCTGGCCTCAGGAGTGGGCTGACACTTAGCAAGACCTTCTGTAACTGTGCCTGGGATCCTAACTGTGGCATAACAAATACCATCAAGGGAGCATCATACCGTAGGTGGCAAGTGGTGGGAAAACTCGTCTTCTTCCGAACTCAGTTGGTGAGTATGTACAAAAGCTGGTGATAGCTTCCAGCCCTGTGCCAGTGGCAAACCAGCCATGTCAGAGCTTAGACAATGCAGAGAAGGACTCCAAAGATTCCTAGGAGAGGGAAGTCCTGGCTGAGGTATTCTGGAGTTAAACAATGACTCAGTAATCCGAGAGTGGTCATATATTTGTCATAAATATAAATAATTGAGAGTAGGTGTGTCTCTGGCCCCAAATATTCGGACAAAACAAAACCGATCCTACTAGCGCCCAGCAATATATCTGGAGAACCATGCAGGATATATTAATAAAGGAACACTCATTACTGTCAAGTCATGTGACACCACTAAGCACTTTTGTACCTTTTGCAACATAGATGAACGGGGGAAATAATGGAGTGTAAAGGGGTAGAGCAATCACAGTTGTATTCAGGATAAATACTACTACAGAGTTGAAAGAACTCTCAATTTCCTTATAGAAAGCAATAGAAATTATACATTGTCTGTGAGTGAAAATGAAGAAATATGAATGAGGGGAATTACCCCAGTTTCAATCATATTTACTCACTAAGCCAGAAATCAAAGGACTACTGAAGCAACAGTGCATTTCAAAGGAGGACACACAATCTTATCTGACTTGAGGAGTAGGGTGATACTTAGCAAGAACTTCTGCAACAAGACTGTGCATGGGTTCCTAAGCATGGCATATTAATTTCCATCAGAAGAGCATCATACAGTAGCTGGGGAGTGGAAAGCACATATTTCTCACAACCCGGTTTGGTAGTACGTGCAGAAGCTGGTGATAACATCCAGCCCAGGGTCAGTGGCAATCCAGCCATATCTTAGCTTACACCTGATAATAGAAGACTCCAAAGAGACTGAGGAAAGGGAAGACTTGGGCGAGTAATTCTGGAGTTAAACAGTGACCCTGTAAACCATGAGTAGACATGGTTTTGTCTTCATATAGGTAATCTCAGCGGACCTGTGTCTCCGCCCCAAATATGTAATGAAACAAAACTCATCTAATAAGGGTTAGCAATATCTCTGGGTATACAAAGTCAGACACCTTAACTGGCAGGCTCCTGAGCACCAAGTCTTGTGACACCACTGAGCACTTTGGCACCTATTTCAACATTGCTGCATAAAAGCAACAATGAATGTGAGGAGTACAAGACGCAGAACCACAGTCTGGAAAATCAGGCATTGCAGTTGAACAAACTCTCCAATCCTCGGAGATGGCAAGAGGAAATACAAATTTTCTAGGGATAACGATGGAGTTTGAGTGCGATGTAATCACCATTGTGACAAGACAGCCACCGACAAAGTCAGAAACCAAAGAACTACTGAGTCACCAGTGCATGGCAATGAGGAGGCAATCATATCTGGCCTCAGGTGGGCTGACACTTAGCAAGACCTTCTGCAACTGTGCCTGGGATCCTAACTGTGGCATAACAAATACCATCAAGGGAGCATCATACCGTAGGTGGCAAGTGGTGGGAAAACTTGTCTTCCTCTGAACCCAGTTGGCGAGTATGGAAAAAAGCTGGTGATAGCTTCCTACCCTGTGCCACTGGCAATCCAGCCAGGTCATAGCTTAGACAATGCAGAGAAGGACTCCAAAGATTCGTAGGAGAGGGAATTCCTGGCTGAGTTATTCTGGAGATAAACAATGACTCAGTAATCTGTGAGTGGCCATATATTTGTCATAAATATAAACAACTAAGAGGAGGTGTGTCTCTGGCGCCAAATATTTAGACAAAACAAAACCGACCCTACTAGCACTCAGCAATATATCTGGAGAACCAAAGCAGGTTACCTTAATAAAGGAACACTCGTTATTGTCAAGTTGTGTGACACCACTGAGCACTATTGCACCTTTTGTAACATAGATGAACGAAGGCAAAAATGGAGTGTGAAAGGGTCCAGCAGTCACAGTTGTATTCAGGACAAATACGACCACAGAGTTTAAACAACTCTCAATTTCCTTTTAGACAGCAATAGAAATTATTCATTTTCTGTGAGTGAAAATAAAGGAATATGAGTGTGCGAGAATCACCACACTTTCAACCACATTCACCCACTATGCCAGAAATCAAAGGACTACTTAAGCACCAGTGCATTTCAATGCAGGACAGACAATCTTATCTGGCCTGAGGAGTAGGGTGATACTTAGCAAGAACTTCTGCAACAAGACTGTGCATGGGTTCCTAAGCATGGCATATTAATTTCGATAACAAGAGCAACATACAGTAGCTGGGAAGTGGAAAGCACGTATTGGTCACAAACCGGTTTGGTAGTACGTGCAGAAGCTGGTGATAAAATCCAGCCCAGGGCCAGTGGCAATCTAGCCATGTCTTAGCTTACACCTGGTAATAGAAGACTCCAAAGAGACTGAGGAAAAGGAAGACTTGGGCGAGTAATTCTGGAGTTAAACAGTGACCCTGTAAACCATGAGTAGACATGGTTTTGTCTTCATATAGGTAATCTAAGTGGACCTGTGTCTCCGCCCCAAATATTTAATGAAACAAAACTCATCTAATAAGGGTTAGCAATATCTCTTGGTATACAAAGTCAGACATCTTAATACTTGCAGGCTCCTGAGCACCAAGTCTTGTGACACCACTGAGCACTTTTGCATCTATTTCAACATTGCTGCATAAAAGCAACAATGAATGCGAGGAGTACAAGCAAGAGAACAACAGTCTGGAAAATGAGGCATTGCAGTTGAGCGAACTCTCCAATCCTCGGAGATGGCAACAGGAAATACAAATTTCTAGGGAAAACGATGGAGTTTGAGTGCGATGTAATCACCATTGTGACAAGACAGCCACCGACAAAGTCAGAAACCAAAGAACTACTGAGTCACCAGTGCATGGCAATGAGGAGGCAATCTTATCTGACCTCAGGTGGGCTGACACTTAGCAAGACCTTCTGTAACTGTGCCTGGGATCCTAACTGTGGCATAACAAACACCATCAAGGGAGCATCATACCATAGGTGGTAAGTGGTGGGAAAACTCGTCTTCCTCTGAACTCAGTTGGCGAGTATGCACAAAAGCTGGTGATAGCTTCCTGCTCTGTGCCACTGGCAATCCAGCCAGGTCATAGCTTAGACAATGCAGAGAAGGACTCCAAAGATTCGTAGGAAAGGAAATTCCTGGGTGAGTCAATCTGGAGTTAAACAATGACGCAGTAATCCGTGAGTGGCCATATATTTGTCATAAATATAAACAGTTAAGAGGAAGTGTGTCTCTGGCCTCAAATATTTAGACCAAAAAAAACTGACCCTACTAGCACTCAGCAATATATCTGGAACCAAAGCAGGTTACCTTAATAAAGGAACACTCGTTATTGTCAAGTCGTGTGACACCATTGAGCACTTTTGCACCTTTTGTAACATAGATGAACAAAGGCAAAACTGGAGTGTGAAAGGGTCCAGCAATCACAGTTGTATTCAGGACAAATATGACCACAGAGTTTAAACAACTCTCAATTTCCTTTTAGACAGCAATAGAAATTATACATTTTCTGTGAGTGAAAATGAGGGAATATGAGTGAGCGGGAATCACCACAGTTTCAACCACATTCACCCACTATGCCAGAAATCAAAGGACTACTTAAGAACCAATGCATTTCAATGCAGGACAGACAATCTTATCTGGCCTGAGGAGTAGGGTGATACTTAACAAGAACTTCTGCAACAAGACTGTGCATGGGTTCCGAAGCATGGCATATTAATTTCCATCAGAAGAGCAACATACAGTAGCTGGGAAGTGGAAAGCACGTATTTGTCACAAACCAGTTTGGTAGTATGTGCAGAAGCTGGTGATAACATCCAGCCCAGGGCCAGTGGCAATCCAGCCATGTCTTAGCTTACACCTAGTAATAGAAGACTCCAAAGAGACCGAGGAAAGGGAAGACTTGGGCGAGTAATTCTGGAGTTAAACAGTGAACCTGTAAACCACGAGTAGACATGGTTTTGTCTTCATGTAGGTAATCTAAGTGGACCCGTGTCTCCGCCCCAAATATTTAATGAAACAAAACTCATCTAATAAGGGTTAGCAAAATCACTGGGTATACAAAGTCAGACACCTTAATACTGGCAGGCTCCTGAGCATCAAGTCTTGTGACACCACTGAGCACTTCTGCACGTATTTCAACATTGCTGCATAAAAGCAACAATGAATGCGAGGAGTACAAGCAAGCAGAACCACAGTCTGGAAAATCAGGCATTGCAGTTGAGCAAACTCTCCAAACCTCGGAGATGGCAACAGGAAATACAAATTTTCTAGGGAAAACGATGGCGTTTGAGTGCGATGTAATCACCATTGTGACAAGACAGCCACCTACAAAGCCAGAAACCAAAGAACTACTGAGTCACCAGTGCATGGAAATGAGGAGGCAATCTTATTTGGCCTCAGGAGTGGGCTGACACTTAGCAAGACCTTCTGCAACTGTGCCTGGGATTCTAACTGTGGCATAACAAATACCATCAAGGGAGCATCATACCGTAGGTGGCAAGTGGTGGGAAAACTTGTCTTCCTCTGAACCCAGTTGGCGAGTATGTACAGAAACTGGTGATAGCTTCCTAACCTTGCCCCTGGCAATCCAGCCAGGTCATAGCTTAGACAATGCAGAGAAGGACTCCAAAGATTCGTAGGAGAGGGAATTCCTGGCTGAGTTACTCTGGATTTAAAGAATGACTCAGTAATCCGTGAGTGGCCATATATTTGTCATAAATATAAACAATTAAGAGGAGGTGTGTCTCGGGTCCCAAACATTTAGACAAAACAAAACCAACCCTACTAGCACTCAGCAATATATCTGGAGAACCAAAGTAGGTTACCTTAATAAAGGAACACTCGTTATTGTCAAGTCGTGTGACACCACTGAGCACTTTTGTACCTTTTGTAACATAGATGAACGAAGGCAAAAATGGAGTGTGAAAGGGTCCAGCAGTCACAGTTGTATTCAGGACAAATACGACCACAGAGTTTAAACAACACTCAATTTCCTTTTAGACAGCAATAGAAATTATACATTTTCTGTGAGTGAAAATGAAGGAATATGAGTGTGCGAGAATCATCACAGTTTCAACCACATTCACCCACTATGCCAGAAATCAAAGGACTACTTAAGCACCAGTGCATTGCAATGCAGGACAGACAATCTTATCTGGCCTGAGGAGTAGGGTGATACTTAGCAAGAACTTCTGCAACAAGACTGTGCATGGGTTCCTAAGCATGGCATATTAATTTCGATAACAAGAGCAACATACAGTAGCTGGGAAGTGGAAAGCACGTATTTCTCACAACCCGGTTTGGTAGTATGTGCAGAAGCTGGTGATAACATCCAGCCCAGGGCAGTGGCAATCCAGCCATGTCTTAGCTTACACCTGGCAATAGAAGATTCCAAAGAGACCGAGGAAAGGGAAGACTTGGGTGAGTAATTCTGGAGTTAAACAGTGACCCTGTAAACCATAAGTCGACATGGTTTTGTCTTCATATAGGTAATCTAAGTGGACCTGTGTCTCCGCCCCAAATATTTAATGAAACAAAACTCATCTAATAAGGGTTAGCAGTACCTCTTGGTATACAAAGTCAGACACCTTAATACTGGCAGGCTCCTGAGCACCAAGTCTTGTGACACCACTGAGCACTTTGGCACCTATTTCAGCATTGCTGCATAAAAGCAACAACGAATGCGAGGAGTACAAGCAAGCAGAACCACAGTCTGGAAAATCAGGCATTGCAGTTGAGCAAACTCTCCAAACCTCGGAGATGGCAACAGGAAATACAAATTTTCTAGGGAAAATGATGGAGTTTGAGTGCGATGTAATCACCATTGTGACAAAGACAGCCACCTACAAAGCCAGAAACCAAAGAACTACTGAGTCACCAGTGCATGGCAACGAGGAGGCAATCTTATCTGGCCTCAGGAGTGGGCTGACACTTAGCAAGACCTTCTGCAACTGTGCCTGGGATCCTAACTGTGGCATGACAAATACCATCAAGGGAGCATCATACCGTAGGTGGAAAGTGGTGGGAAAACTTGTCTTCCTCTGAACCCAGTTGGTGAGTATGCACAAAAGCTGGTGACAGCTTCCTGCCCTGTGTCACTGGCAATCCAGCCCTGTCATAGCTTAGACAATGCAGAGAAGGACTCCAAACATTCCTACGAGAGGGAATTCCTGGCTGAGGTATTCTGGATTTAAACAATGACTCAGTAATCCGTGAGTGGCCATATATTTGTCATAAATATAAACAAGAGGAGGTATGTCTCCAGCCCCAATTATTTAGACAAAACAAAACCGATCCTACTAGCACTCAGCAATATATCTGGAGAACCAAAGCAGGATACTGTAATAAAGGAGCACTCATTATTGTCAAGTCGTGTGGTACCACTGAGCACTTTTGTACCTTTTGTAATATAGATGAACTGGGACAAAAATGGAGTGTGAAAGGGTTCAGCAATCACAGTTGTATTCAGGACAAATATGACCACAGAGTTGAAACAACTCTCAATTTTCTTTTAGACAGCAATCGAATTTATACATTTTCTGTGAGTGAAAATGAAGGAATATGAGTGTGCGGGAATCACCACAGTTTCAACCACATTCACCCACTAAGCCAGAAATCAAAGGACTACTGAAGCACCAATGCATTTCAATGCAGGATAGACAATTTTATCTGGCCTGAGTAGGGTGATACTTAGCAAGAACTTCTGCAACAAGACTGTGCATGCGTTCCTAAGCATGGCATATTAATTTCCATCAGAAGAGCATTATATAGTAGCTGGGAAGTGGAAAGCACGTATTTCTCCCAAACCAGTTTGGTAGTACGTGCAGAAGCTGGTGCCAACATCCAGCCCTGGGCGAGTAGCAATCTAGCCATGTCTTAGCTTGGACCTGGTGAAGGAAGACTGCAAAGTGTCCTAGGACAGGAAATAACTGGGCAAGTTACTCGGGAGTTAAACAATGACCCCGTAATCTACGAGTGGCCATATTTTGTCATAAATATAGGTAATCTAAGTGGAGATGTGTCTCCATCTCAAATCTTTAACAAAAACAAACTGATACTACTAGAAGTCAGCAAAATATCTGGAGATCCAAAGCCAAATGGAGACCTTAATGCCTGCACGACTGTGAGCATCAAGTTTTGCGACACCATTGAGCACTTTGGTACCTATTTCAACATTGGTGCACAAAAGAAACAATGACTGCAAGGGGGTCCAAGCATGCTGAATTGTAGTCTGGAAAATCAGGCAATGTAGTTGAGTGAACTCTCTGATATCCTTTGAGACGTCCACATTGAATACAAATTTTCAAAGGGAAAAGAAAGGAATTTGAGTGAGAGGGAATCACCACAGTTTCAACCACATTCATCCACTAAGCCAGAAATCAAAGAACTTCTGAGTCACCACTACATGGCAATGGAGAGCCCACAATATTATCTGGCATGAGGAGTAGGGTGATACTTAGCAAGAACATCTGCAACAAGACTGTGCAGGGGTTCCTAGGCATGGCATATTAATTTCCATCAGAGGAGCGTCATATAGTAGCTGGGAAGTGGAATGCAGGTATTTCTCACAAACCGGTTTGGTAGTGGGTGCAAAACCTGGGCCAGTGGCAATCCAGCCATGCCTTAGCTTAGACCTGGTAAAGAAGACTGCAAAGAGACCTAGGAAAGGGAAGACCTGAGCGAGTTATTCTGGAGTTAATCAATGACCCTGTAGTACTTGAGTGGTCATGTTTTTGTCATAAATATAGGTAATCTAAGTGGAGCTGTGTCTCCACCCCCATATATTTAATAAAAACAAAACTCCTCTTACTAAGGGTTAGTAATATCTCTGGGTAAACAAAGCCAGATACCTTAATACAGGCAGGCTCGTGAGCATCATGTCTTGTGACTCCACTGAGCACTTTTGCACCTATTTCAACACTGCTGCATAAAAGCAACAGTGCATTTGAGGAGTACAACCAAGCGGAGCTGGATTCACAAAAATCACACAATACAGTTGAGCAAACTCTCCAGTCCTTTGAGACAGCACAAGGAAATACAAATTTTCTTAGGGAAAAACAAAAGAATTTGAGTGCATTGGAATCACCATGGTGACAAAACATTCACCCACTAAGCCAGAAATCAAAGAACTACTGAGTCACCAGTACCTGGCAATGAGGGGCCATCTTAACTTGCCTCAGGAGTAGGATGATACTTAGCAAGAACTTCTGCAACAAAACTGGCCTGGGATCCTAAACACGTCATATCAAATAACATCAAAGGAGCATCATAACGTAGGTGGAGGTCGTAGGAACGTTCGTGGTTTCCTGAGCCCATTTTGCAAGTATGTGCAGAAGCTAGTGATAGCCTCCAGCCCTGGGCCA
The DNA here is from genome assembly GCF_000164805.1 of Carlito syrichta. Classification (NCBI taxonomy): domain Eukaryota; kingdom Metazoa; phylum Chordata; class Mammalia; order Primates; family Tarsiidae; genus Carlito; species Carlito syrichta. Next base: position 19,974 of record NW_006965157.1, read on the forward strand.
GTGGCAATCCATCCATGTCATAGCTTAGACATGGTAGACATGGTAGAGGAGAACTCCAAAGATTCCTAGGACAAGGAAGTCCTGGACGAATTACCCTGAAGTTCAACCATGACCCTGTAATCCATGAGTCCTCATGTTTTTGTCATAATGTATGTAATCTGGGAGGAGGTGTGCCATGCCCCCACAAATTTAGGAAAAACAAAACTGATCCTACAAGCAGAGCCATAGTCAGAAAAATCAGACAATGTAGTTGAGTCAACTCTCTAATATCCTTCGAGAAGGAAACAGAAAATACAAATTTTCGGTGCATGACAATGAAGAAATTTGAGTGAAAGGGAATCACTACTATGCCAAAGATGCTCACCCACTAAGCCATAAACCAAAGAACTACTGAGTCACCAGCAAATGGCTCTGAGTGGGAAGACCATCTGACCCAGCTTGAAGAGTAGGGTGACACTTAATAAGAACTTCTGCATCAGAACTGTGCCTGGGATTCTACACGTGGCATATCAATTACCATCAAGGGAGCACCATACTGTAGGTAGCAAGTGGTGGCAAAGCTCGTGTTCATTCAAATCCGGTTTACCAGTATGTGCAGAAGTTAGTGACAGCATCCAGGCCTGTGCCACTGGCAATGCAGCCATATTGTAGCTTAGACATGGTATAGAATGACTCCAAAGATTCCTAGGACATTGAAGTCCTGGGCGATATTCTGGAATTAAACAATGACCCTGACATTTGTGAGTGGCCTTATTTTTTATGGGTAGGCAAAACGAGTTTTGTCTCTGGCTCCAAATATTTAGAGGATCTAAACTGATCATACTAGGCGTCAGAAATATATCTGGGGTAGCAACACCGGATGCCTTAATACAGGCAGGTTCGTGATCTTCAAGTTATGTGGCACCACTGAGCACTTTTGCACCTATTGCAATATAGCTGCCCAAAAGCAACAAAGGAGCGTGAGTGGATACAAGCAAGCAGAGGTCCAGTCAGGACAAATCAGACAATGTAGTTGAACCAACTCTCTAATTTCCTTTGATATGCAACAGGAACTACAAGGTTTCTGTGGGTGAAAATGAAGCAAATTTTGTGAGACGGAATCACCACTGCGACAAAGACATTCACCCACCAAGCCAGAAATCAAAGAACTACTCTATCACCAGTACATGGCAATGAGGGGGCAGACAATCTTATCTGCCCTGAGGTACAGGTTGACACTTAGCAAGTACTTCTGCAACAAAACTGTGCACTGCATCCTAAGCATGGCATCATACCTTAGGTGGCATGTGGTGGGAAAGCTCATGTTTCTGAAACCCGTTTGCTAGTATGTGCAGAAGCTGGTGATAGCCTCCACACCTGTGCCAGTGGCAGTCAGCCATGTCGTAGCTTAGACATGGTAGAGAATGACTCCATCTTTTCCTCGGACAGGTAAATACTGGGCAAGTTATTCTGTAGTTACACAATAATCCTTTTATCTGTGAATGGCCTTATTTTTGCCATAAATATGGGTTTTCTAAGAGTAACTATGTCTCTGCCCCTAATATTTAATTAAACTAAACTGACCCTATCTGGGTTCACCAATATATCTGGGGAGCCAAAGCCAGATACCTTAATATAGGCAGGCTCAAGCCATGTAGTACTAGTAGGGACTTTTGCACATGGGGCAACACTGCGGTGCAAATGCATCAATGGGGTGTGATTGGGTACCCACAAGCTCAGTCATGCCGAGGTCAATTCAGCTACTGTAGTTGAGCCAAGTCCCTAATTTCCTTTAAGCTGGCAAGGAACCCACTTGTGGCCACGAGAGCAAATGTGTGATAAGTTCGTGTGGCCTTTGAAATGACTGAGAAATGACCGAAAAGGCAAGTAAACTCTAAGTAATAGTGAGTTCTCTACCAAAGCAATGGAAGATTCTTCCTATCACCTTCCAGTAGCTCAGTTTGGTTCTGTGGAAGGGGCAGAACAAGTAAATGCAGAAAAACGAAGAGAAGAAAATTTCATTCTTGACTACTCCTTACCCCATCTTTCCACTTGTTTTAACTTTGTTATGAATTTATAAACAGGAAATGCTAAAGAAATAGTCGAAAACTTTGTACCAAGAAATTTTCCTTGAAAGTTGCGGCCCCAAGAAGGATAAGTATATCAAGGTCTGTCTCAACTTTTTTAAGAAGATTCCTTATGTTCTTAGATTTTGAAAGTTAAGACAAATATAAATACATATCTGCACACTATCCTTAACAGTTCTGTGAGCAAAAATAATGAGAATTGTATTTTAAGGGCTATTTCGTGTGGATGTTTAGCCACCGGAGTTGACAGCTAAGAAGATATTTTATAGGGCTTGATATAATATTGCTGATGTATCACCTTGATAACATTACTTGGCCACATTCGATCCTACCTGTCGTTATAGCTATGACCTTGTTGTAAACAGCGGTTGCATTACTCTGCAAAAGACCAAGTATTACCTAATTATGCAATATCATTGTACCACATCTCAAGGAAGTTGAATGAGGTGAATGCAAGCATAGCTTTGCCCACTTCCCTCCTTTTTCCAGTGAAATATATTCTTTTTATGTTCTTCTTCTCCTCTGCCTTCTTCCCCTATCCTCTTTTGGAAACGTTTCAGGCATAGGTAGTTTAAGATGAGCAATTGAGGGGCTGACTGAGAGATCCACATGGAAACTGGCTTATTTGTACTTCATCGTAAGTCCTGCGGTTGGCCAGGTTACTTAAGAACCCTTTTAAACAGGAAAACCTCATGGGAGATCCAGTTGGCAGACTCAAGGAATTTGGCAAACAGGACCACAGAGGTTACACCATGGGATCCTGGCTATGAGGCTGGATGCCTCATGTTGTGGAAAAGAGGCAATAGATCTAAATAGCGCAGCAAGATTTTGTTCCTTCTTGTCTAAATTTTCGAAGACCCTAATCAGCTAAGTCACTTACTGCCACTATCTAAAAAAAACCAACAAAACAAAACAAAACACATAGGCTCTCTACCCTGAGGAAAAGAAGACAGATTTGGAGTAAGCCATCACTGACCTAATACCTCTGATAGCTTTTTTAGCAATGAACCCTTACAAACTACAGGATATTCTTGGCACCAGCATTTCCTGTTCTGCCTGTTCTTTGCACTCTGGTATTTCCAAAGAAGCATACGGTGGAATTATAGAGAACCTATCTGGTTGGCAAGACTCTTCATGGGGTCATGATGGCATGAGCCAGTATAGTGTAAGTGGCATGGGAAGCCATCGCCACTGGAATGGCAGTTTCCATTCCTACAAAGGGTGTGCCTTACAAGTAGAGCCACCTAGGGAAATCTGGGGAAGAAAAGAAAGGAGACAAAGAGGAGAAGTCAGTTTGAAGAAGAAGACTTTCCATCTTTGAATCCAGAAGTTGACAAACAGAATTAGTCATGCGGATCTATGGGAAAACCCACCTACTGCCAAGCAACACTCCCAAGATGCTAGTTATCAAAAAAGTTTCCAGTGAGTATCCTCCTGCTACCTTGTCTGTTGCATTCCCCGCACCAGTATCTCACCATGCAAATAGGAAGAAATAATCATCCATGGTTCCAAGTGTGCATAAGAACATAATGCATGGAACACAAGTTAGACTTCCTTTCTTATAGCCAAGAGACTGCTTTTGCCAGTCCATTATCTGTTACCAAACCAGTGCTTGTGGAGCATCTGTATGTTCTCCCAAAGTGAGTCCTTCATGCACCGCCATTCTACTTGTGATCGGGTCCTCTCTTCTGGCCGAGCTGACCCACTGAACCTGGGAAAGGAAGAGTGAGCTCCTGACGACTTGGAAGGATGACCAGAATGGTCATCTCAGCAAACAGACATTGACAAGCTGGAAGACTTAGAGGACAACAGCAATCTGAATCAAAAGCAAATGAAGAGGAAGGCTGTCATCAGAATGCTCTTGCTCTCCCCATAGTGGATAAAAGGCAGCTTCTCACCCACTCATTGGAAGCAGAGCAAAGACTATTGAAAACAATGGGAAGACAGGACTATCCAGAAAATGATGAGAATTGCCATCCCCTCACAGAGGATACGCTCAATGAGTTACTGCTGAAGACAGCAACTTGGTTTTAGAAAGATTGGCTTCTTGCAGAGCCGCAGACCCAGCCTGTTCTGCCCTTGGAGAAGCAGAGTTGGAGAACTCAGACACAGAAACCAGTAGGTGTCACACATCAGATGATGATGCCTGAAGGTAGACACATAAATGCTCATAGCAACCTCTGTGTGTTTAAAGAATAGACAACATAAATCGTTCTTTTCCTGTACCCTTTCTCATGTTGTTGAATACTTCATGCACAGGGAAATAATCATATCCCCAGAGGGAGCAGTTGGTTTGTTTACCTTTTGTTGTTCTTCCTTGTTATCTGCTTAACAGAAATCGGTGTGGTGGAAAAGATTTTTAAGCTCTATATACATATATACCTACACAGTACATATGGAGAGATGTACAGGTGGGAGGTGGAAGTGGAGAGGACAGGAGACCCTGGTTTGTAGTGGCTCTTTGAGCTACTGCCGCCATGCTTCTTGGCTTTGGTCCCCTCCCATCCCTTGCGGAGGTGAATCTCCTCTTTCTTTTTTACTTTCTAAATAAACTATATTTTCCAATCTGAAAAAAGAAAACCTGCCTCATGGACACACCATTTTAATCTGGCCAACATCAATTCCTCTAGGGAGGATATGTTCACATCCTACAAGTCACGTGGCAGGTTGAGAGCAAGCAGCCCTGATTTAGGTGGCCATATGACAAGTCATTTACAAGACCATCTCAAGATTCCCATAAGGCATTATGCATGCTGTCCATCTAAAGGGCATGTAGTGATGACAGTCAACAACTACTTGAAAGAGAAGAGTGGGAGCCTCCTGTGCTTTGGCGAAACCCGTAAATAAGCAAGCATGCTCATTCTAAGTGCCATCCAGCAAAGGGATGGGTAACGTGGACAGTCAGTAGAAGTCACAAAGCACCTGAGGAAGTGAACGTACTGGTGAAACTCCTGAAATATCAAAAATGTTTTGAAAAGAAGTCACCAATTATTTCTAGTCAGGAGAGCAACTGTTACATGATAGACACTGTGACAGTCCCTTGGAAACTGAAGGCCTTGAGTTTGGAGAAATGTATCAAATCATGCAATGGATTTGATCCAGCCTCTATAATTTCCACCATTCTATTGATATGTAATGAATATTTAAAATGAATTGAAGTTAAACAGTTAGAGAGGAAGGGAACACTTAGAGACGCCTCTGTTACTATGACATTCTTTTCAGAAATGCGATTAATCACTGTAGAAGCAATACACTGAATGATAGACAAGTTAGTTTTGTCTCACCTAAATTTTTTCTTAACGAAAATGAAGAAGTTACTTGGTCTACAAAACACATCACTTATCGCAGATATCTTCTGGTTAAATATTTGATCCTCAGTTATCGCTGCCTTTCATTTCTGCCTTGTTTACATCCCAGAGATATTGTGAGGACAAAGTGAAATGATCATCTGAAGTTGTCTTTTTTTTTTTAAATGGTAAAGCAAATCTTTACAGGTCTAGTGAAGTACTTGAATCCATGGTGAGTTGTTGCTATTGAGCAAACACTGAAGGGTTTGAACACAGTCTATGCCTGGTAACATCACTGCCATCAAGCTGGGAGCAGACATGCAGCTGGGAGAAGTGAAGCAGGCATTTCAGAAGATGTCATCAAGTGCTTTGTGCCAAAGGGATGCAGATTCACGACCATGATAGTCCTTTTGACCTGTGGAGAAAACATGAGCCAGCATTACACTCTCTTTATAGACTGCTCATTTCCCCCAGGGCTGGTAAAGTTCATGAATGCAAACCAGATCTGGTCATGCACCAGCAGTTACTGAAGGTGGTGAAAACAAAGGAGTCCCAAAGAGTATTCTTATGGGTTGAATCTTCCTTTGTGGTCACCATCTACTTATAAAAGTAAAATGTTTAAGAAAATAACACGGACATAATTATAATGTAATAAGTGTTGCAACTGAAGATGTGTTACAATTGAAGATGTGCGGAAGATGTGTGGAAGTCAAAAGCACAGAATATGAGAAAAGTGGTGTCCACTGAGGATCTCAAACTTAACCTGCATCAGAATGACCTCAGGTTGTTAAAGCACAAGCCTCCAGTATTTCCGATTTAGTAATTTTGTTGTGTGCCTTGAGTATTTGCATTTCTGTCACTTTCTCAGGTGCATATGATGCTCGTCTGGGGATCACAGTATGAGAATCGTTGACATACACTGATTGAGGATACTTGTAATGAGATCATAGTTAATCTAGGTCTTTTAGCGCATATAAATTTCCTATGTATGTTTTTAGGAAAATGATATTTGAGATAAAAAACGGCATATTTTTAAGTCACATAACAGTATGTATGGGGAATAAGGACAGGAAAGACTTCTGATAGATTCGATTTGACAACCGAAGATTCAAAGGTACATTGAAAATTCAGTGTATAAGTATGTTTATAAGAACATTCCAAGAAGAAGAATCTAGTAACACCCGCTGAATAGGGGACGGATAAGGGAGCCTTTTTCATGGAAAAAATTTCTAGTATTGTGATCATGAGGGCATGGCAGAGGTGATGAGTACCTGAATGAGAGAAGTTCATGAAGTCATAACCTGAGGTTGCAGAAGTGAGGATGGGGAAAGGAATAAGGGTATAAGATAACTAGAGGATGGTGGGGCTCAGTGACTCAACCTGCAATCCCAGCACTTTGGGAGGTTGAGGTGAGTGGATTGCCTGAGCCTGTGGGTTCATGACCAGCCCAGGCAACTTTGCAAGACCTCATCTCTACAATAAATAAAATATTAGCCAGGCATGGTAATACGCGCCTATAGTTCCAGCTACTTGGAAGGCTGAGGCAGAAGGATCACCTGAGCCCAGCAGATCGACGCTGGGGATGCCAGGAGTGTCCCACTGCACTCCAGTCTGGGCAACAGAAGGAGACTCCAACTAAAAAAAGAAGGTAACTAGAGGGTGGAATCCTGAGGGATTCAGAATGAAAATTGGGATTCAAAATGAGAAAAGAGGTTCAGAAAAAAGTCCATGTTTATTCAAGGATATTTTAATATGATGTCTTATAAATATTAGGTCATGTCAAAAAATATGAGGAAAAAACTAGTGTTTAGTGTGTGTGTGTGGCAGGTGTGGAGAGTTGGAGTTTGGGCAGGGACTTTAATTTGGAGAGGTTAAAAATGTATACTGGCAATGGCAAACTGAGTGATATACACCTTTGCTGTCAAAGAGGTAACTTTAAAAAAACTTTAAAGTATGAAAAAGGCAACGAGACAGTGAAGAATTCTCATGCTCAGATTTGTGAGTTGAGAAAAATGCAAAAAAAATAAGGCCACTGCATTGGGATATTTGTTCTCTACCATCATTTATCATTCTTAAGTGACTATCTGAGAAACCATATTGCATTTTAGACAGCGATAGGAGAATGAAAGAGCAATGGGGTCAGCTGGAGATCCTAGTAAATGATAATTTTTTCTATTTTTTAAAATGTTATTGTTTGTTTATATTGTGGCTGATTGGGAGTCTTTAGAGACTAAAGAGATAAAGCCAATGGAGCAGAAATGGGTGAATATAGAAAAGATGAAAGAAAGTCCCATTTCCTGATATAAGATACACACACACACACACACACACACATAATATACTATGTTATACTCATATACATATATAAAACAGAAGACTACAATGAGCAACTTTACCACTGACAAAGCAGTCCTTAGTGAAGTGTTAATCACTTTGGTTCCAGAGGTCTATTGTTAGATTCAGCCTAAAACAGTGAACATTAATATCAACATTTAAGTAATAAAAGCCATAGAACTAAATTATAATTTATACCCTAAAATATGCATATAGTAGGTTTGCATTAATATTACAGACCAAATTTAAGGTACTTTAATATAGGCAATTTATAAATATCTTACATCGGAAAGGAAGATAACAAACAATGCTACTATATAAAATATTAGAGAAATATAACTTTTGAAAAATTAACACAGGTGGCAGTGATGGTTTTTCTTTTTTATAGTTTCAAACTTAAAACTGTTCAACTTTTGTGTCTTTCGTATCTCATCATTTTTAAAGCACAAGATCTGTCAATTTCCTTTTTGGCACCCTAATGGACCGTGTCACATATCACCTCAGGTGCACTCAGTAGACCTGGGTGCCACTGTTAAGTATCAAGATCATACCATAGATCTTCAACCAGTCTTGCCATTGCACTTTTGTTCTGTGCTCCCAAGACATCATTTGCACCTTTTCTAACTGCCTAGTATCATTTCCTACTCTGTGGGCACCAATTGTGTGTTCCTCTCTCTCTTCCACTAATTTATGAATCCTAAAGTAAAAAGCTATGTCTCCTTTTTCTTATAGAGCAATACCTGAAAAAGAGGATATGTTTTATAAATAAGATTTGTGGTATACAGCAAATAAGAACATAGGAAATTTGATACATTTAATAGACATTCTCACCTAACAATGACAAAATGTTATTTTAAATAATAATAAATTATAACATTTTGCCTGATGTAAGAGTGTTTTTTACCATCAATAATATAATCTAGTTAGTATATGCAATGACAACACTGTGCTGTTAGTTATTTCTAGACAGCGATAAGGGTCTTTCTTTTCCATTACTGATTTTTTTTTCACAGACACTTCCAAAGTTGCTACTATATGACTAAAACCACATACGCATACACTCATATAGTATGCTGCTACATAACTTAATATACAGTATGATAATAACATATTACTATATTTGTGTATATAATACATTGCATATATACATATATAACATCTTGCATTTTGAGGTGTCTCAAATGTCTGTGTATTTTAAAAAAGAATAATCATACAGAGAAACATTTTCTGTATCTCTCTTACAATTTCTCATGGTCTCCTTTCTTCAAACTCAGAGAGAAATGCTGATGTTTTTTTCAAGTGGAATTCTTCATTAACTTTGGGTTATAATCTCTTAGTGTGTTTGACTCTCATCAGAAAGCATTCAGAGAGAACCAGCTACAACTGACATAACATATCAGATAACCAATTTTATTTGACTTTTTAATTACTTCTATTCAAAAATGATTGTGTAGGAAAACCTTATTTTGTAGGGAATACTCATGTTTCACCATCCACATATGCTGATTATGATGATGGGGATAACTAAAGAGGAGGAGGAAGACACAAGCAAAAAATAGAGGCGGAAAGAAAGAAGAAGGATGTAAAAGAAGAATGAGATCTAGTACAATTATCCGGATATTTTTAAGCCACAATTTCTGTTCACAAGAAAAAAAAATCTGTGAATTGCCTCTACAATGAAGGGCAAAGAGAGCAACCTCTAGAGCAGAGGTCCTCAAACTTTTAAAACAGGGGGCCAGTTCACTGTCCCTCAGAACTTCCTGGTTCAGATATCTACTGATATTCTCACATTATCATGAGGAAGAAGTGGCTGTACTGTGCAGGTATTATCACGTTGTCTACACTTCTTTGCATAAAATCTTTTTTTAAAATAAAAATTAACTAAAGTTGCTTCCTTATAAGAAATAACAGCTTCATTTGAGATATTGCTATGATTTGAATGTTTGTCTCCTCTGACACTCCTGTTGAAACACCTAATGTGTTGAATAGTGAGTGGGGACTTTAAGAGGTAATTGGGTCACGAGGGCTCTGCCTTCATAAATAGATTAACCTATTCATAGATTGATGGGTTATCGTAGGAGTGACATTAGGACTTTATTAGGTGAAAGAGAGACCTGAGCTAGCATGCTCAGGCCCCTTGCCACGTGATACCTGCACCACCTCAGGACTCTGCAGAGTCCCCAAAAACAATAAAACCCTGCCAGATGCAGCTCCTTGACCAGAGGTCCTCAAACTTTTAAAACAGGGGGCCAGTTCAGTGTCCCTCAGACCGTTGGAGGGGCGGACTATAGTTTAAAAAAAACTATGAACAAATTCCTTTTTTTTTTTTTAAACTATAGTCCGCCCCTCCAACGATCTGAGGGACAGTGAACTGGCCCCCTGTTTTAAAAGTTTGAGGACCCCTGCTCTAGAGTTTAAAGTGTCAAGACCTAACCTTCAGCTTCATCCAGTTCCACAGCCAAATGACGTACTTCTGAAACCTCAATAGCATCATTTGAACATTGATAAGCAAAACTGATTTCCCCGTTGTCTCACTTCTCCCATCCTGTCTTCCCAAACCCTATAGAGTTAAAACTTGGGACTGCCTCCCAACCCCTAGAACACTTGTATACCGTTTGTTTGGGGTGTGTACTGAAGTAACAGATAAAGTATTTAATTGTACATACAGATGTTTGCTGACTACATTCACTATATGTTTTATTTAATCTAGTTTTTTGTTTGTTCGGTGGGAGACTGGTTTTGCTTTTAAAGACACACACACAAACACACAAATAAGAACATGGAATATCTATCTGCTAGTGTTTGTGAAAATTAAATTAAGCCATTCACTTAAAGTTCTTTACACAGCACGGGGCACACAGCAGCACTCAGAAATTAGTACCTCTTCTTAAGCCTCCATTCCCCTTCTCTTTATGCAACATCCTTCTCTTTATGGTGCTACTGTCAACACTGCTGATGTTTAGGCATTTTGACCTTATCACTTCATGTGGAAGTCCATGTAAACAAAGCTAAAACACAGTGAACAACTCTTTAAGTCTGTTGCTATATGGACTTTGGTCACATAATTGTTTCTTGATAAATATAATGCTGTTTGATGCTGAGAGTAGGTAATTTTTATTTCTTACTCGAACAAAATATGATGTTTCTTTGATAACATGCTTTCTTTGATTGCCACTGTTTCTCTTTTGTTGCTTCTATAAATGATGGCATCTGGCACTAATAATCAAATGACAGGTGACAGTAACACTACCTTTTT